>NC_134484.1:197569722-197827222 GCF_040206685.1 Ascaphus truei | reverse complement strand
CGTGGCCGTCTGTGTGCGCCGTGTGTGCAGCTTGTGTGCGGCTTGTGAGATGTGGGCTGCCTGTTCCCCCTGCTCCTCTGCGGTTCCGGCGCGTAATGACCCAGCGGGGTCATGTGACGTCACGGCATGGCAACGTGACCCCGCGGGGTCATTTGACACCAGTAACCATGGAGACACACTAAATGTTCAACATAAACATGACATAAAAGTTTATTAAAAGGATTAAAAATTGAATAATAAGCAACACAAATGAAGTGATAACATATATAATACAACAAAAAGTATGTAAAATAGAATAAAACATTGTAATAAAGTGACACCTAAACAACCCTCTGACCCCCTCTGCTCATGGTTATCTCTGTCAATGTTATCCTACAACACACTGTCCTGTCTGAGAGCTAGCAAAATACTGTACATACTGTACTCAGGTGGACCCCGAGGACCGCACTATAACGGGGTTCAGCTGTATAAGCCAAAAAAAAATTCATGAAGAACAGAACACAAATATAACAAATAATGTAAAGAAAAAGGGAAAAACTAAAGAAAAAATGGAAAAACCAGAGAAAAAGGGGGAAGGTGGAAGGGAGAAACCACAATGAGGAAGGAAGGGAGGGTGGGGGAGGGGGTACAAACAAAGGTGATGCAGGGGAAAGGGGGCAACGTTTCGGGGTTAAGACCCTTTGTTCAGGCCCATTCCCAAAGGTCAATGTTATTGAACAAAGTCATCCTTGGGTCCTTCACAGACACCCAAGCTGCACTCTGAACTGGTCGGTGGAAGAACTTTCTAATAGTTGATATTGAGTCTATCATCAGTTTTTGCCTTTGGAATATAGTCTGAGTGTGCATCAGCTTAGTAGTTATAGGGATCCTTGCAATGTATGGTTTCATAGAGCTTTGTTTACTTGCATTTTCTCATCTGAGGTGCTGGACTTTGTTCAATTCACTTGGACTCACTTCATTCAGTGAATCACTTTCATTTAGGTAATTTTTACAGGGTTAAAAGGGAAGTACCATTGGACACTTATTGCCCTTTGGTAACAAGCCTGAAGAAGGGATCTTAACCCCGAAATGTTGCCCCTTTTCCTCATTGTGGTTTCTCCCTCCCACCTTCCCCCTTTTCTTTATGTTATTTGTTATATTGACCTATACCCCTTGGGGGTATGTGTTCTGTTCTTCATTACATTTTTTGGCTTATATCATTTTTCATTTGTCATTTATGAGTGCTGGGAACATTATTCTTGTATCTATTGTTGTGGAGGAAATTGGGTTCCTCCTTGTTCCACGCTGCACCAATCAATTTTCACGTTTGCTATTGTGAGTGCTGTCTATTTTTTGTTTTATTACATACCTACTGTAACTGTGGTGGTTACAGATATCCAGAGCCTGTATAAGCCCTATTTCAGGATCTGGGTGCGAGTAACTCCATGTTTAGGTACCGTATGACCCAACTACTGTAACATACCGTTAAATCCCCTTCACGGAACTTGATAGATATGCAATGTTGGGGACAACACCCCTTTTTCATCTCATTATCTTCAACATCCGTAAAAATGCTGCTCTATTAATAAGTGAAACTGGATTAACGTTAAATGATTCAATTTCGTAGCAGCTGCTTTTATACTCCTCCTCACTATAGGACCTAAGAAATTGACTGTCCACAGCAAAAGATCACGTGTATGCCTCATGGCCAAAAAGGGGACATAAAAAACAGCTGCTTTAAAGATTTTTTTTTTTTTTTACAAAACTTTAGTGTGCATTATTTTGTTATGGTACATATTGAATAAGTTCATGTGCGTAGATATTTTTTATTCTAATTTTAGCAACATACTTTGCATATTTCAAACTAAAGTTAGTTTTCAAACTAATTAGATTGTAAGCTCCTCGGAGCAGGGACTCCTCTTCCCACATTTTACGTTTGTCTGAAGCACTTATTCCCATGACCTGTTATTTATGTAGCCCTGATGTAAATTTTCTCTTTCTGGCCCCCCTCCGCGGGTGCCGTGCGGTAGCGGGTGCCGCCGGAGGCTTTGACGGACCCGCCGGCACTTCGCGAGGGTGGGGGCCAGAGCAGGGAGCAGATCGGAGCTGTGGTTGCCGGGGACGCGATCGGGCCGTCGCTAGGGCCGCGATCGCGTTGCCACCGGCTGGGCGGCTTAAGCAGAGTGCGCCGCCATTGCGCGTTAGCTCGCGCATGCGCAGTAGGACAAAAGCGCGCGATGGGTTCCCTAGAGCAGGAAGAGATCGCGCGAGAGTAGGGAAGAGGATAGGAAGGTTGAGGCGGCCATTAGGGGTTCGCGCATGCGCAAGGGAAGCGCGCACGCGGCCCCAATGCATTAGGCAGCCCCTGGGAACTACAATTCCCAGGAGGCTTAGGGAGGCAGAGGTCAGGTGCTCCCTAGTGGCCAATAGGGCTGAAGGAAGCTCAGCCCGGGAAAAGAGATACATTTCCCGGGCTTTGCAACAGCAGTCAGGAAGAAGCAGAGGAAGGAGTAGGAAGGGTGCAGGGAGCGCGTGGCTCCTGCATCAGGTAAGGGTCCTCCCTAGATTCCCAGGCAGGCCCCAATTCCCGGGTAAAGGGCAGGGGGTAACTGAAGAGGGACGCCTTAGCTAGGGAGGTGACCCTTGAGTGTGGAAGGTGCTGGTTTGGCAGTGTCGCAGCGGAGAGTGCTGTGGGCACTGTCAAAGAGGCACGGTGTGCTAGCAGTGTGTTTGCTGCGGGATCCAGGGGCTGTGTGTGATTGCAGCTGCCTGTGAGTAGTGTTGCTGTATGTGCTGGGCACAGTGCGTGCAGTGTGTGTGTCAGTGTGGATCCCTGCAGGCTGACAGTGTGTGCGGTGTGTCAGCTGCAGGTGAGTTGGGAATAGCTAGTTAATAGCTAGTAGCAGTTACAGTTAGGACTGGGTAGCTAGGGGAAGGGGGGGGCAGGTTATTGTCCACAGGCCCTAGGAGTTTTCCCCAAGCCATCCCAGGTGGCGGTTCTTCAGGGACAGGCCCTAGGTTAGGGTTGCTGTCACTCTAAGTAGTAGTTAGTGATAGGAAGGCGGTTGCTGTTCCCATGCGGTTGGTGTTGCCGTGGTCCGGTTGCAGTTCCCGTTGAGCGGTGGGACCCTCGTTGGGGTCCACCGGCAGAGTACCTGGAAAGGATCAGACGGACGTCTGACCCTTGGAGAAGAAAGTTGCGGTCCCGAGCATCGGAGTGCTCGGAAGGTATCTTCAAGTATTATAAGTGCACCAACTGGGCCCTAGCTTAACAGTGACTGCGCAGTCACCCACGACCTCCGTAGGAGTTACGAGACATTGGGTGTGGGGTGATCACAGGACACTTGGTTGGGGAACACCAGACATTGGGTTGAGGTGATGCGGGTAGAGCATCAGGTTATGTTATGTGATGTTATGTAATGAGTTATATGTGTGTGTTAAGTAAAGTGTTAGTTATTGTTTTATCGTATACGAGTGTCATTGTATTTCTTACTCAGGGCTATCTTTCCTAACGGGGGATCCTGGGTAAGTGGAGGCGCTGCACCAAGTAAGGGTAAGGGTTTTCCCCAGGCTCCCAGCTAGCGGAGGCTCAGATCTCCTGGAGCCACACAGGTTATGCAGTACCAGTAGTCCCTTAGAGCAGGTGGGTTGCAGGGAAAGGGACCGGTTAGACCACGAGGGGCCAATGTGATATTGGGTGGGTCGGCCGGTTCACAAAAAGGGCTACATTTATATTATATTATTTGTTATTTAAATGATTACCATGTGTACTACTACTGTGAAACGCTATGTACATTAATGGCGCTATACAAATAAAGACATACAATACAATACTAAAGTGTGAAGTTATCAAAAGGACATTGTGCAAACGTCCTCTTCAACATTCTCACAATCAAAATAGGTTGAACAATAGAACATGACAAAGAAAAGCCTTCTAGTTGTTATGAATGACTAGCGAGACAAGTGTGCCTGAGGCATAGCTCTAGGTGGTCCATAGCCATGGGTAGAAATTGCTTTGGACAGGCCACATTAATACAGTGAAAAGGCCTTCATTTGATTCTATTTGTTTAGAAACTGAGAATAATGCTCATCTGGATGTTTTCCTGCACTTATTAAATAAAAATAGCTGAACAATGTGAGGCTTCTGAACCAGCATAAACCTTCACTATAAGTGATCATCATAAAACAGACATACAGTAGAATTTGGGGCATCGCAGTGCGTGTTGTGCGGTGTATGTATGTATGTCTTTATTTATATAGCACCATTCATGTACATAGCGTTTCACAGCAGTAATACACGTAATAATCATGTAAATACCAAATAATACAAATAACATATGATGGGACGAAGTGCTTTCAGACATAAGTGACATTTAGGAAAAGGAATCCCCGCCCCGAAGAGCTTACAATCTAAGTAAGTGTGTGCGTCAACTTCTTTTTCACAAAGAAACAAATGACTCTACAGAGCGTAGTTAAAGGCAGAGTTTGGATGCTCTCTGTTGGGCACATATGAACAGTAAAAAAAAGTTATATTAAACTACAAGCTTGCACAATAAAATGCTTCAAAAAGGTCTGCCAACTTTTTGCCGTAAAAGACAAATAGATGCAAACATATATATGATATGTATGATCATGACGCACTCCATACAAAATAATACAAAAAACACTGGATGGCGCTCACAACACCCTAAGCCAAATAAATATAAAGTGAATAGTGAAGGTGAATGAAATAAACACCAATTAAAAATAAAAGTGAATAAAGTGTATATAAGAGGCAAAAATTCACACTCAACCCTAAAAAGACTGTTTACAAATATCTCAAACGAATATCCTCAAAACATCAGGGGAGCGTAGAAAAAGTGCCATGGAATAAAGAAAATAACATAGTGCAATATTGACAACAAATATATATAAAGTGTAATAAAGGCTATACATTTCCTACTCACAGTGGAGCAGGAAAAATAGGCAATGATCCAACCAGTGTTGTGATGGTAACTGGAGGTAGTGATGCAAAAGGTCTTGAATCTCAGAGACAAGAAAAAAGAAGAACCATGGTGCAGATCAACCAAAATAGTTATATTTGAACAATACACTCATGAGTGGAGGCTTACAATAAGTCAGAGGTAAGAAGGCAGGGTATAACAAGTTCTTGTATTGTGCAGTAAGTAGCGACCTCACCGCTCCTATATACTGAGCTTCCCCGATCTCCTCTGCATCCGTCGTTACTGCCTGGAATCACTTCCGGATGGCGCGGATTAGCGCTCCTTACCTCAGTGTCCTCTGCCAGCTGTGAGATCTCTCTGCTCTCTGTTTCCTCTGGATATCACGATGAGTCCCACTCCATGCGTTTCGCTGTGTAGGCTTAACAGCTTCCTCAGGAGTCAGAATAGAGTTAAGTACACTACAGTATACACTTTTTCCTCTAATGTTTTTATTCAAACAGCATGTACTGTATGTCTATGCCTCTGTGCTCTTTTTCATTTTCCTAATTTTGTCTTTCACAATGAAGCGATTCGCCAGGTGGACGAGATCAGCCTAGAAAATGATGAGCGGTCTGTCAGTGGTTCTGGATATTCTGCAGCAGAAGTATGATATTCCAGTGTCTGAGACCAGCAACAGACGAATGAGACACAAATTGGGCTCGACCTTTAGACGTGTGAGGTAAAGTGCTGTACCGTACAGTCTATGAACATGCCAAGCGATCTGATGTGAATATGTTTTACACACTGTATCCATACAGTATGCGCTGTGCACAGATAGAAAATACCTATACAGTATATTCTCTTTCAGTATAATATATACATTGAAACATTTTATGTATTGATATCATTATAAAATTAAAACTTTTATTTAGAAAAAATTAACAAAAACCGCTGCTCAACAGTCAGCCACGTAGCATGGTTATTATGTCTAAACATTCAAACACTTTATTATTTATTTCTTCTTATTATTAAGATTTTCAACAGTGAAATGGGAACGGGTGGGGTACAAAAAAGAAAAAAGTTTGGGGAGGGGGGAAACAACGATCTTATACATCATTTTTACACGTATGACCCTCCTGGGGCCTTTCTCGCGTATCTCTCATCTTACACCTATGTATGGCTTCCTGTCTCTCAACAATTTCCACTCAATCCATCTCAAGGTTCCCATATCCTATAAAAAGTCCTCGTATATGATTTATAAATAAGGTAAGTTTCTCCATTAATTGAACTTAGTTTATTCTTCTTATAACCTCTCTTCTGGAGGGGGACATGTCTTTATCCACAGCGCTGCAGTTAATATATGCATAATTTGTTTGAGCATGCGGGGGTTCACATTTTCCATAGTTTTGGCTAGGATTATTAGGATTGAATCTAGCGGGATCGTAATACCCACCACATCCTTTACCAATTTCAATATTGTCCCCCATTAGATCTGCATTATCGGGCAGTATCACCAGATATCGTTATTTCTGTCTGAAAATCCAAAGGCCACTGTTACATATATTGACGGGCTGGGGTGTCTTTGATTAGAATTAAACCTTGGTACAGGGATGATATTAATCCTTTTTGGTATTTTCTTGTTTTGCATACTGTAGGTCTTCAAATAGCATGAGTCTGGGGAATTCTATACCTTGGAAGCCTTGCTTTACAAAGTGTCGGACCTGCATATATTTAAACAACTCAGATTGTGATCAATTGTATTTTTCCCCTCAGTTCTTCAAACTGCATTAGTTTGTCCCTCACCAGCAAATCTCCCACCTCTGAAATCGCCCTAACCCTCCAGCTATCGTTTCCCTGTCCTTGCATGCCAGGGAGGAAACCTGGGTTACAAAGCAAAATGGTGAGTCTGGATGGGTCTGATATCACCTTATATTTTCTTTTGACCATCTGCCAGATTTTCTGTGTCAACCCGATCATTGCTGGTTCAGGCTGTCTCCCCACAATAGGTCCAGAATAGAGAAGATTGCCCAATCAAAGGTTTTTTTTAACTTAACTCTCCAGGTCTACCCAGGCATATGACCAACTCGGAGAGTGCCAATAAATCATTTGTTCATATGCGAAACAATATAATATTTTAGAATATTTGAGACCGCCAGACTTCTCCCTTCCCTAGTTTCTAACATGATTGACCTGGCTATTCTCGGTTGTTTGTTTCTCCAAATAAATGTTATACTTTTATGCGGGACAGAGATTAGTAGCGTTTGGAAATAATACAAAAGTCTAGGAAGGATATTCATTTTGACTGCTGTTATAAGCCCTACCCAAGATATATAATGGGAGTTCCAGGTTTGTAAGTCTTTTATAATTTTAGAGAATAGTTCCGGGTAATTATATTTATATATAATAGGTGATAATCTCTGGTAAGGTGTATCCCTAGATATTTCAGATGAGTCTTTTTCCATTTATAATTGAAATGTAGCTTAAAGATCTCAAGCTCCTTATCAGATAATGTAAAGTTTAAAGCTTCCGACTTCCCTATGTTTACTGTACTTTATATACCAGATAGATCACCAAATTTGCTGAGTGTAGACTGTAAGTTCGGGAGAGATACCAGTGGGTTAGTTATCGTAATATAATATCATCTGCGAATAGTGACAATTTGTAATGCTCATCTTTTATTTTAACCCCTTGTATGTTGGGAGAGCCTCTAATGGTAGCTGCCAAAGGTTCAATTGTTACGCAAACAGTAGGGGCGAAAGGGGACACCCCCGTCTGGTCCCATTCTTGATTATTATTTGATTCCTATCCCCTCCTGGTAGTTTCAGCTTGGCTGTTGGAGGCTGATAGAGAGTCCGAACCCCTTGTAGGAACGCCCCCGAGAATCCAAATGTTTCTAGTGTTTTATCTAAAAAGTCCCATCGTGTCCTATCAAATACCTTTTCGGCATCCAGGCTCAATAAAATAGCTTTGGGTTTTATATTGTTTACATGGTCAATAATATTAATAATTTTTATCATATTGCCCGACGCTTGGCATTCACACACAAATCCCATCTGATCATAGTGAAATAATCTGGGAAGTATTGGAATTAATCTGTTGGCTAGGATTTTACTGTAAATTTTTAAGTCTGTGTTTAGAAGCGATATTGGCCTGTAACTGCCACAGCACATAGGTTCTTTCTAATCTTTAAGGATCACTACTATATTGGCCCTTATCATTTGTGGGGGGATTTGTTTGTGGGGGGATTTGTTTTCCCTTCAGAAATCCATTAAATAATTCCAGCAGACAGGGTGCGAGAATTCCTATATTTTTTTTTATAATATAAATGTATAAATCCATCCGGTCACGGAGCCTTTGATGGCTTTAATGACTTGACTGCCTCCCCAATTTCTAGCCGAGTTATTTTTGCATTTAAACTCCTATGGTCCTCCTCTGACAATTTTGGGAGATTGCATTTCCTCAAATAATCATCAATCTGGGCCGAAACAGGAAATTTTAGCTGATGGGGTTGACAAATCCAGGTCTAAAAGCTGTGTGTAAAAATTAGCACATTTCTCCGCTATCCTCAAAGGGTTATATGTCACATCTCTCTCCCTTTTGTCTTGATAGATGGGACCAACGTTCTAGATTTAATTCCCCTAAAAAAAATTGTCAAGATACGATCTGCTTTATCCTCTTATCATAGTAAGTCTGCTTAGTCCATTTAAGATCTTTTTCTACATTCTCCAGCCTCAACTTTTTTGAGTTCTCCCCTTGCTTGATTGAAAATCTTATTCATTTTCCTCAATGGGTTTTCATTATGCTTACTTCCTAGCGTTACAATTTTATATGTTCACCTTTGTTTATTTTCCAATTTCCTTCTCTTTCTAAAGAAAAATAGGGATACCTGGCGCTAGATGTTATTTAGTCCATAAATAGAGAATTCTGATGTGAATAACCCTATAGGAAGTCCAAGTGTGATGATGGAAGAAAGAAGATGAAGCCTGAGAGTTCTCTTATCTGGCACACTACCTGATGATTTTTGACAGAATGAGTACACAAATGTTCTTAAAATGCTGTCCACAACATGGGAATCCTCCTGGCATCACAGGTAAAAGTCAGCGTTTTTGTGCTCCTTACAGAGGAGACAGTCTCACCGCCCTCCGTAGCATGTTCCGGCGCTGCTCCGTAAGGAGCACAAAAACGCTATTATAAAAAATATACTCTTTCTGTATGATGCTATTGATATGAGCTGTCCTGTAAGTAGTCATATGTGCCTCCCATAGGGTTGCTGATGAGTTCATGGACCCGTTATTGATTTGAAAATAGTTTTTTTTTTTTTTTTAGTGATTCTCCAATTTGTGAACTAATCTCTGGGTGATTCAGAAGCGAGCCATTCATCCTTCAATGGTATGACTGAGTTTTGGCTAATGGGGGGTCAAACATTATTGCAACAGGGGCATGGTCCGACCGTGAAATAGGTCCTTTATCAGAATGAACCAATACTTCCAAGATATGGGAAGGTCATAAATATATGATCAATTCTAGAGTATGAAACGTGTTGGGGCGAGTAAAGAGTAATCCCTTTGTCCTTTATGTGAGTGTCGGCAGGCGTCTAAAAGGCCAAATTCTTTCATTAGTACTCTAAATTTCTTTGAGTGTGGTTGCCCTGGGTGTGTAGTTTTATCTACGTCTGGTTCCGGAACCATATTCAAATCTCCTCCTACTGTATAATCATTGAATGTTCTCGGCTGCCTCCTACAGACTCCAATGCTGCCTTTAAAAATTGTATCTGTCCCTCATTAGGTGCATAGACATTTACCAGCGTGATATGCACCCCTGAGAGGAGGCCGTGCACTATGTGGAATCTCCCTTATCTCACTCTTATAATCTCCAGTGTCTGGAACGATATAACATGTTTTATTAGGCTCGCTACCCCTCAATTTTGCTAGAGAATGAGTAAAATGCTGTGGGATATGTCCCCCTAAAGGTGTTTGGGGGGTCCTGTGTGTCAAAATGCGTCTCTTGCAAAAAAACAATATCTGCTTTTAATTTCCTGAATTCTTTCAGGGCCAACCTGTGTTTACCATTTGCATTCAGGCCCTTGACATTTAGGGACACTAACTTTAATGAAATTTGTGCATCTCTTTCCTTTGTGAATCTTGTGGCTTTCAGACCTTGATGGTTGTGGGTAGAAAGGGGGTACAAATTGGGAAGGGGAACTCTCCTATGTTTGGAGAATGGGTAAAAAAATTAAATTGGGTTGTAGGAAAAGATGGGTGTAACCTGCCACTCACCCCAGTTTTGCAGCCAGTCCCTACTTGGCTTAGTCTGATTGGCATATGGCCCTACTGGGGTCCCCCTGACCTCGGGCATGCTGGTCTCTCTCCTTCACCATACAGCCAGAGGAAGCCCAAGAAAGGGCGAAACGCGTTGCTCAACTGTTTAAGCATTTTGGACCATTTCAGCCACCGTCTAGGAACAAGACCACAGAGGTGTAGCACTGCACCCGGACGCGGATGCAGAGAGCTACACACAACGAGTCTCGAACAATCACCTCACAGACTGGCTGCTATTTTTATGTCCTTACTTCATTTTGATGTAAGTGCCATTTTTATTTTGATGTTTTAGTCTGTTTTTAATAAATTGAACTGTCTGATCGTAGCTCCGGTGTGTACTACCATTTTCATTCACACCAGCACACGGAGAAGATACTCCAGCTTTGTTTTAGCACTACGCCACAGAGAAACCACTGAAGTGCATAAGGGATCTGTAAGAGGAGACAAAGATACCTTTTTGAATGTGCACTCGCACTAGCCCGTGTGAGTATTAATTTATCTGTACTTGTTTCACCACCCACCCTCCCCATATCTGAATATCCTTCTGATGCCATATGAGAGTCCCAGGCATCTAGATTTCCACTCTGGAAATCAAAATCTCCAACACCGAGAGGGAAGAAAAGATACCATTTCAGGATCACACTTACACTGGCCCGTGTGAGTGTTTGCAGTTAATTCTGCTCCATTTGTTGATTCCCTTTGTCGGTCACCATTATACAGTACTTACACTTATTTTTGTTTCGATCTAACTTTTTCCCTTGTCTAGAGAGGAACATCTGGATTAGGAGCAGGAGCAGACTGAGGCAAAAGCAATGAGGACATTGTGTAGACCAAAGAAGGAAGATCGCAAGAAAGACAGAATGAGAGCCACACCAGAGGGGAAAAGGAAGAATAAAAGATACCTTGAGGCAATAGCACTTGCACAAAGCCGTGTAAGTGATATTTATACATCATTTGATATGCTATCCCCCCTTTCATCATAGTCCAGATAATCAATTTGGGCATTGATACACCCAAATTGGACATCTGGTAGAGAATA
This sequence comes from Ascaphus truei, assembly GCF_040206685.1. Taxonomy (NCBI): domain Eukaryota; kingdom Metazoa; phylum Chordata; class Amphibia; order Anura; family Ascaphidae; genus Ascaphus; species Ascaphus truei. The sequence goes on along the minus strand of NC_134484.1, from coordinate 197,815,964 downwards.
TCAACATCCTCCACTATCCCTTAACCTGTGCTCCCCCTTTCTTTTCTGTGTTCCACCATACAGCCCGCCACAACTTCACCTCTGCCTCCAAAACGTATCCCTTGTATAACCTAATTTAAGCGCCAGGAGCTAACAATTAACCAACTTTTCAAACTTTGATACAAAGAAATCTCTATGAATATACCTCTCTGAGTCTTATCTCCTCTATCCTCTCTCCTTTCGTCTCAGCTGTCCCTATCACATGAGTTTAAAGGTGAAGGAGAGGAAGTAGCTTGGGAGGAAAACATACATATAACTTTAAATTCTCCAACGTACATTCTTTTAAATCTTTATATTTGAACAGCATCTGCCTGTGCCCTTAAAGAAAAAACTTAATGTCCTTTGTAAGTTTTCCCTGAGTCTCGGAGTGGAGTCTAACCCATATCACTCCAATCACTTCAAACCCGTTGGGCCTGGGCCCTCTCACTCCTAACCCAGCCCTTCGGTGAGATCTTTTCCCTGCTTCTCGCAGGCCTTTGTCCGTTTTGAACCTCCATGGGGCAGATGACATCAGGGAAAGAACGGGTCCAGACCAGTATTTCAAATAGGGGACAGAGAGAGAAACAGAAGAAAAAACAACACTCCCAACATGGGCTACTCGGACAGTCATATTACTCAGGCTCTCCGGTCAAGCCGTAGACCCGGATGATTCCCTCCAAGGGTCAGTGATCAATAAAAGACCCCCCTCCCCCCCCCCCCGGGTCCTCTCAGGTGCTCGGTTGGTCCCGATCCAGGTTCAGCGCAGAGAAGAACGCTGCTGCTTCCTCTGGGTAGCAGAGCGAAGCTTGCTTCCCTCTGTTAGCTATTAGATGAAATGGGAAGGCCCATCGATAGCTGTTAAATGTCCTAAAAATCGCTTTTTCTATAGATTCACGTCAGCATAACAGAATTCAGCATTCTTGTCGTTTGCACACAAAAACAAAACGTTTATTTTGAAAATAATTACTTACATACAAAAATAGTAAGAATGACGATGGTGATGTTGATGTTTCAAATAGATTGATATTCTTAAGAATAGTTGCACATAGTAACCTTCTGTTAATATTCTCTCCAGGTATTAACATGTCCTTTTCTCCTCTTCATGGTATTATCACTCTTGCCTGGTCTTTCTTCCTAAACTCACTAAGCTCACTGCAGTATTTATCCATAAAGACCCACCCAGTCAGCCATTTTAACCTTTAAAATGTTATATCCCAACATGGTATTCACCTACATTACTGGTGTCATATGTACTACCCCTGAACATATAAGTAGTTTCAAACTTGCTGAATGGAAAAGTCTTATGCTAGCATTTTTCCCAGTTAGGACTTACAGCTGTTCAACAACTTGAGGCCACGAATTGACCTTTTGGGTCAATTCTGTCAGACAGAATAGATCTGACCTTTTACTTAGAATAGTTCACATTAACAAAATCTACAGAAATATTGGAACAACTGTATTGTTTCCTCTATGTAATTCTCCAATACATATGGAAATGTATTCTCCAATGTTCAATATCTGAACATACAATCAGATAATATATATGAAGGAAAGTTCAAACTATTATACTGTATACTTTAACATTCTGCCTTTGATAACAGATTCATTCATTACAATATAATTATTGCTAAATTGGATTTCTTACAATAGCATATCCCTTTTTCCTGGAGAATCGCTGTGACTGGTCATATTCTTCTTTTTTCAATGGTCAGTCTAGACAGATCTTGAAAAATCTGGATGGAGGAGTTTTCGAAGTCAATTGAGCTTCTGTTTCTACACCCCTTTATTATTCTCTCTTTGGACGTATATTTGTGCAGTCTCAGCATTATGTCCCTGCTCCACTTAAGAGTCTTCAAATCTCGGGCCCAACGCTCGGTGGGCTCTGTCCATCAGTAATTTACTGTCTTGTAATTGGGGGTCAATTGATATAAACAGTCTTTTAAGATAAGGCTGCAGTGCCTCTGCGGTTACCGTCTCTGGGATGTTACAAATTCACAGGTTCTGCCTCCTCTCTCATCCATGCTCTCTCATGGCTCTTACCTCCTCATTAAGCCGTAAGACCTCGTCTGTTGTTACTTGATTTTGGAAGGTGGCATCCATTTTGTTTTCCAGCTCTGTGGTCTTTTTTGCAAGTGAAGAGATTTCTGATTTAAACTCCACCACTGCTTTATCCAAAGCTAACTGGAATGCTTCCTGCATCTCTTTAAACATACTCTTGAGGTCTTTTTTTGTGAGTGCTGTACCCCTCTCTTCCTCCTGCTCTGAGTCCGATGATGAGCGCTCCCGTCGGCACACTTCGCCACCATCTTAATTTCTTTCTGGCATCGCGGATTGTTTGTGGCGAAATCGGTAGAGATCTGGAGCAGGGATCTTATTATCCTTCTTAGCTGACATGCCGAGGGCTTCCCCAAACTGCTGTGACATTTTTGGAGCAAATACAAGGTGCCGTTTGGAGACTATCTTGAAATTATAGCAGCGGGATGCATGGAGCTGTTTCATCAAACGTGCATGCACTGTGACATCATGTGCGCACCTATTCAAACACTTTCAATATTACACTGAGCTACAGTATGGCTTATTCTGACAAGTAACTTATTGAGAAGACTCAGTAAAAATATTGCTATCGATAATACTGCTGCTTGGAAGCTCCCAGACTTGCTGCTGGCTCTTATGAAAACCTGGCATCGATTCTGGCTTTTCCTTTTAATTTGCTGCTTGCTCCCTGCTCTGAATTTTGGCTTGGTAAACTACTTTTGGTTTACCGCCTGCCTGACCATGGATCGTCTGACTACCCCATCTGTCTGTTCCTTCCTGAACTCTCTGTTAACATCAAACCGCAGATCCAGACTCCTTGTTCCAGCTACCAACAAGCATCCCTATTGATCCGGTATAGCAGATTCTCCCCGTGGTTTCTCCATCGAACCCGGACACCTTCTGATGGCCCTCTTCTTGGCTGGCGCAGAAGTCCTGTAGTGGGGACCTCTTCCTTCATTGGTAGCTGGAGAAGGGGTCACAATCAGGTCATTTTAATATTTTGGGGAGGGAAGCTTGTTATGTAATTGCTCGTAAAGCAATACCCACCCAACAGAAAGCAGACAGGCTGAGGAATGTCAAGTCACTTTGATTTTCAGTTACTAGAAGTCAATCTCCCCCATTCTCTTTATTCACAAGTGCACAAATTGCGGGGCACAAACATATGAGGTCTGCACATTTTCTCTCAACTTCTTAGTTGTTGATCCCTAAATGCGTGAGCATATTGCTATATAATGCACAATAACATTTTATCTTATGGTACGAAGCATATACACATGTATTCTTTACATGCAAATAACCAATAATAGAGTTGATTCTGTAAAATATGAAAATGAAGGCGAAACCAAAGAGGTGTAATTTAGCTAGATTAGACAAAAGCATGGTCGTCAAAAGTGTAGGAAAGCATAACTGTATACACTGGCGACACACTTTATTCGAGCTCGGCTAGTCCCACGAATTCGGGTATACCCGGGTGTATTGAGGTTTGTGACTGTTTTCTGCCCGAGTGCATTGAGGTATTTTCCAAGCAGGGATTGAAGCATTTTATTCCCGCTGGCTGCAATACTGCACAGTACATATATATATACTGCATTACAATTCATGAATTTATGCCATCTGGTAGACACGCGAAGCATTGCAGCCTATTAAATCCTAATCATTATCATTTAACAGATCAGCCGCCCGTCAGCCAGGCATGAACCCAGGCTGGGAAGGCAAACGCAACGGGGCTTGTCAGAGGTGAGGAGCGGCGCATTCCAGGTATCTGCCAGGTACATACCGGGTATTTGCTCGAATAAAGTGTGTCGGTGCAGTAAATAGAGAGGTTATGGAAGTATTATTACTTTGTATGATGGTGCTCAATGAAAAAAAACCAATAGACATATGACGGGATTCACTAAACACGTGAAAGGGTAGGAAAGCGCAATCCCGCTTTAACTGCCATTGACGTGTCTTGAAGTTAATATGGGTTTGAGCTCTTATACACCCATAGAATGTCATAGTTTTCACTAGCTAGAATGTATGTCTGGTGAGTGACAGCTCTTGTACACAAAACTTCCCAAATCCTTTGTTTAGCTCCTTCACGGACATAGGTTCCTTCATGTGAAATTTAAACTGTTTTACCACTTAAACACAAAACCATTTTTTTCATTAAAACGTTTTTCTACGTGTTTAACTTATTATAATAATTCTTTTATGTAGCCTTCTCCCAGTCATGCTGTGATGAGTTTGCACTCTCCATCTCTGAAAAGGTGTCCCCCATCTGGGCTGGGATTACGATAGTGCTGTCAAATGAATGTCAGGGTTCCAGGCATGTGAATACGGGCTCTCTGACTTCATGGACTACAGTAGTTGTGTCCATGTGGAAGACATTGTGCCAACTATCCAGGGGTTGCACCCCACTACCTGCGATTTGGATTTGGGCTAATTGTGCCTTCTTATAGACTATGTTGATGTAGTCAGCCCAGTATTTTCCAAAATAGCGCAGTGCTCTTTGCCGATGGGGATCTTCCCAAAACCGCTTAAGGAAGCAGTCATCAGACCTCTTCTTAAAACACAATTATTTTATTTTGTATTAGTCCCAGACTTCATTTCAGACTCGTATCAAACCTTCCTTTCCTACGGAAGGATATTGAGAACGTGATACAACCCAACTGGAAAGCCGTCTCCCAACCCATGACATGTATGATGCATTTCAGTCAGGAATCACCGTACTGAATCAGCTCTGGTTTAAGTGCTTAATGGTCTTATGGTAGCGAGAGACAGAGGTGACTGTTCGATCTTAGTCCTCCTTGAACTTCCTGCAGTATTTAAAACTGTTAAGCATGGCATTTTAATGGAGCACCTGACTGATTTCTGTGGACTGGCACAGTTCTCAGCTGGTTCAAATCTTTTCTCACTTGCACGTCACAGAGAGCATCTTAAGCAGTATAGTCCTCTGCACCAATGACCTTGTCATGTTGAGTGCCACAGAGCTCTATCTTGTCTCCCATGTTGTTTGCATTGTATATACTACCACTTGGTGACATTAGCAGACAACATGGCATGGGTTATCACTGCTATGCATTTGACACTCAACTATACTTGTCCTTTGCACTGGGTACCAAGAACCCATTATCAGTCCCAAATGGATTTCTCGCTCAACTCCTTGAATGGATGAATACCATCTGACTGAGATTGAATCCTGATAAGACAGAGGTGCTTGTGGTGGTTCCTTGCTGCCTGATGACAACAAGACTGCAGCTAGTTCAACTAATTGGCCTTAAGCTCAGGATTCCCGGCTGCTAAACTCTCACTGTGTGAGGAATCTTGGTGTTGTTCTTGATTATGGATTGACACGTACAGTAAACATCATGTGTCATCTGTGATCAAATCCTAATTTCTTCACCTGAGGAACATAGCTAGGACTAAGCACTTGATTGCCCCAGACGATCTCCCTATGCTGGTTCATGCCTTTGCATCCTCACGCTTGGGCTACTTTACCTAAGACTTCCGGAAACAGAGCTGTTCTGCCTGTAGCTGGTACAGAATGCTGCGGCCAGGTTGTTAACTAACCAGACCCGTTCTTGCCACATGACACCTACTCTCTGCACTGGCTGCCTGTAAGATGGCAAAAACATTTCAAGATTGGCTTGCTGATATTCAAGGTCATGCATTATCAGGGTCCTAGCTCCCGGAAACAGCTCCTGGTTCCCTACACTTCCACTCACGTCACAGGTGAAGGACTCTGAATAGTTGTCAAATGTTATCTTTTAATCACTAGCACAGTATTTGCACCACTAATTGATATGCACACAGGTAGAGATATACTCAGGTTTCCTGAACCGTGTTGTCCTTTATTCATTCTTATATATATCACCTATGTAGCACCCTGTTCAGACATTTTTTTCTCTGTAAATCCTGAGAAGTCAATCTTTCTTCATCTGATATTCAAGGCCATTCACTCACGTCACAGGTGAAGGACTCTGAACAGTCGTTTCATATTCATGACTTTTTGAGGGGTCTGAGATTTAATCCATCCTGCCACAACTCTTTGGAACGCCCTGCCTTGTACGTTCGAGAGGTAACTTCGAAATCTTTAAAAACAGGACTTAAGATGACAACCACAACCATTCAATATTTATTGTATCATTCCATTCTACATTTTGTTTATTCTATATTATTATATTTTCATCTTCTGTTTGGTTTCTTTTATAGCTTTAAATGTTTTATAATTATGATGATCAATGTATTTTTTGTAAGGATTCTGCTCGATCCGTGCCCGGCTTTGCTGCAGTTTGTGTTTTCCAGGCTGCCTGCCCTTTCTACTTAATTTGGCCATTTTGGTTACTGGCAGCCTTATGGCTGCACTTCCTGCTAGGAGTCGCCAAGCAAAGTTCTGTGTTTCTGCAGCTCCTGTCGGTCCTTGCTGTCGCCCTTTCCGTTACCTGTTTGGATTCCCTGTTGCTGACCCCGGACCGTGACCCCGACCTCGCTGCCTTCCGCTTGCCCTGACCCTTTGCCTGGACTTAGCACCCCTGTCACCTGCTCTGACCTTTTGCCTGTCCCATGGACTCTGCACCATTGCCGCCAGCTGACCCCTGCTTCCATACCGACTACGGATACTCTTACAGGACTCTGTCCCAGGGATCTGGTCAGTTTATTTACATCCCTACCTCAGCCCTGCGGGTCCGCCTCCTGATTTGAGATGAGCACCATCACATTTGTATACTAGACAATACAAAATAGGAGACAGTAATAAGGATAGCGTAAGGTTAAATTGATTGTTGCCCATACTGGCTTTGTTTTCTTCCTTCATCTCTTTTACTAGAAGTCAGCATCATTCAATGAATAGCCGAGACAGGGAAAGACATACATAAGATACAGAAAGCCATCTAAGATCAAAGTGTAATTTAGTTGAAAAAAACTAAAAATGATTTAGGGGATGTGGAACATGCTTTTAAGTAATATCCAGCTGGCATAAAATCCATATGCCCTGAAAACCTCCTGATATAAACATTTACCCACCTAAGACTATTGGTTGTTCTGCTACCTAGCAACCATGGGCATACAAGGAAAATAAGTCAATAAGACTCTGAAAACAAACCTTTCCTAATTTAAAAAAAAAAAAAATAGTAATGCTTCCTGAAACTAAAACAGTTGTACATGTCCCTATTGTTTTTACTTTATTTGCTAGCTAAATTGATATGGTTTGATTCTGAGGTTATCACCCAATGACCATATTTGCTTTGCACCCACAGCTGATTTCTACTGTACTGTAGCAAATTACAATTATACTAAATTCTATATGCAACTCAGGACAGTACTACTTCTATCATTATGCTCATTGTGTACAAATAACACATTCTACATTATCAATGTCACACACTTAGAGAAGGATCCCACTGTCAACAAAAGTGTTATAATTTATTTTTAACATGCCAACATAGAGTATTCCAAAGTGCATTATAATTGAGGTGTGGAGACATTAACAATAAAATTATAATATTTACAAATACTGGTGCAACAGGTAAAGAGGCACCTGCTCTGAGTAGCATAAAATATGTTCTGTTTTGTTCTTAATGGATATTTTTTATCAGTTTATAAAACATAAATCCGGTAAATGAGCATCTGAGCATTGACATTCTGCCCTTGGTACTATGAGGTGAAGGTGAGGGAGATTGATTCTGAAAACTGAATTCTGCAGGAAGTGCCCATTAGGTCCCTACACTATTCCCTTCCTTAACAACAAATGGAACAAAGGATTGAAATTCAGCCGTTAGGGAACAGACTATTTGAAATTGGGAGGCTTTTCCAAAAGATTGCCAGTTGCCTAAAACGTCCGTCTGTGTCATGTGGTCAACATCAATTGCATTTACATAAATATATATACAGTATTTAGTTTGGCTTCATTCTCCCAGTACCCCCATTTCGTGAAATACTAGTTCATCCATGCAGATAGTTAATTTGCTCTTTTTGAGAAATTCAAGCAATTTTGTCAATAATAAGTAAAAGTGAAAGCAAATGTATATGCTTTGATTATGTATACTCTGTGTGGCATGATATGAAACATATCTCATGCATCTGTTGAAAAAATATCAAAAGGACACACAGTATTAGCCACTACGCCTCCATTACTGAAGGAGTTAAGACAAATGATGAGTAAAACCATTTTAAGAATTCAAGTATAAAAAGTAAATACAAATAGTTTTTATGATATGAATGAAAACTTCTGATAGAGCACCGAAGAAAAGCTGTTTACGATCTGGAGATATGAGCTCAGTTCATTTAGCAACTACAATATGTTGTGTTTCTCTTTTGACAATTCCCTGGGCATATCCGTCTGTCGTACGAGTTAGGGGACTACTGCTTAACACCTTGTAATGTTTTATAGTTGCCTCCCTTTCTGGCACAATGATTTGAAGGTTCTTCTTCAGCTTCAAGCTGCAGCTCCCTGCTTAATAAAGAAACTCCTGCTGAATAAAGAGACCCCGACAATCGTCCTAATGTCAACTTAGGTATGTCACAAAGATGGAAATAATTGTGAATCTTTCCATGCTATCCTTGTCACTGCTTCAGCAATTAATGTCAACTATACCTCCCTCTGGGGACTGAGCCACATCTGTGATCCTAGCTTTAAGATAGTGTACATGTAAATGTGATATAAATCTAACATGCTTATATATACACCCAAGTAGTTTGGGCATTGGAAAGAAATGTTGATGTATGACAATTATTCAATACTGCACCGCAATTAAAGCAACTGCAAATGCACACACTACCATTTTCCTCTTTTGACCACTGCAATGATCATGTCAAAATGTGAGGAAAAGAATTTTGTGGTGCCAAAAGCTCACATACTGTATAATAACATACGACTTTGCAAATATTAGGGCATTTGAACAGATTGTTTTAATGATACATCACATTAAAAAAATGGGGAAATGTGCTAAAGATCTGATGCAAGTCCCATAACTGACCTTCAATCATCATATTTCTCTCTCTTGATTGCGTATTGTGTGCGCTAGTGTTGCCAACATTAAGCATTGTGCATTAATGACCATTGTTGTAGAAGGAATGTGAATGCCTAAGACACGAAAAGGAACATATACTGTAAATGCCTCACTATAAGCTTTTATTGCAAAAAAGAGGCACAACGACAGTAATAACCAGCAGAGTGCTTCTAACCTCTCCTCGAAGTGACAGCAAAAGTACAATAACCTTACATAGTAGATTACGCTGAAAAGAGAGACACCTATTTTGAAGCTCTCATACTCCCATTTAAGGTAGTGCATTATGTCATGGTCCATACTTACTATGTTATGTTGCAAACATTAACCAGATAGTGGTAATATTTACATATTTAATCAGATGGTAAAATGTACAGTACTTATTAATATAGCCACAAAAAATATATAAATTCTCACATATCTTGCTAAAATCTGCTACACATAGACCACTTTTTTTTTTTTTTTGCCTAGAAGCACACAAATAATTAACCCCACTGGTATCTCCTGCCAATGAAACATTTAAAAAACAATTGATTAGTGAGACGATGTAGCAGTAATATCATATGTCATTTGAACCTAGATGGTAAGAAAACAGAGTAAAAAATAAAAGTTAAATAAATGAATAAATAACAAAATACAAACTAAACAAACCAGTAAGGACTACTCCTAAAATTATATAGGCACGAAGCGCCAAATATGACATGATATTTTCATGCTTCCTCTCAGAGATTTTAATTGTAAATCTAGGAAGAACAATCATGCATGAAAAGCATTGCGGTAAGAAAATAATGCAGAATGATCACATTGGTCTTCTTAACCTAGTTATGTACGAGAGGCTTGCAACACATTCTCTACATAAATACAGAAACACATCTCTGAAACACATTGCAGGCCCTTTTGCTAGTAAGTAGACAAAACAAATATATATGCTGGGTTACTCAACTGTGATACAACAGGGAATTCTTGCCAACAAAATGTGTGCTGCCTGCTTAGTCTTCACTGAATAATTGATCCGAAGACCACCTATAAAAAAAAAAGAAACTCACTTTGCTTTTCCATGTAAACCATGGATTGGGCAACAATTTAATGTCATGCTTTCATGTCCTTACTAAAGTAATCAAAATCTAAACAAACGATCCGCAGAAATAGTGCTATAAGAATGGGTTTAATCTGAGTGTGATTAATTCAGTGTCAGATTAAAATGGATTGTGCCAGCTGTATCATATCCATTCTGCTGCATTATGCTATCCTTTCACTCTCCCCTTCCCCTCCCTTCCTTCATAAAACAACATCCTCTGTGAATAAACCTGCAGGAGAGTTAATTGTCACATACATGGATTTAATCACATTGGCCACAGCTTTGGGGCCCTGCCTGCAGCCATCCATGACTAATTGTAGTGGTAATTTTTCAATCATTAACAGCAGCGCATATGCTTCCAACAAATCCCATGGTACTCACTAAACCCCAGAGGCATTAAGTAAGCCATACTAAATAAAAGGCCACCATACAACCCCCCAAGCACTTTAACACATACACGTTCCCCATCATGGCTCCATTAATATACGTGTATTGCCCCTTTTTTCCCTGTGGCCTGTCCAAACATTGGTTTAAATGAATGAAAAATAGGGCAGCGAGTGGTCAAAAACTCCATCTGAGACATTTATATTAGGAGCTTTTCTGCATTCTGCTTGGTTTTCATTAAATTTCTGTTGCGCCCCTGTGCTTCTGCAAGTGGCCTTTCTTTGAATTTCAGCTGTATTAGAGATCTCCATGGCAACAACTGGTGCTCATCTGCGGCACCATACTGCAGTCCCGTCAGCTGAATTCTAGAGAGTCACCTCTGTGTCAGCCGGGGCATGCTATATGTGCTGGTGGGACAGGACCTTGCCTGGGGGAATCCTTTAACTGATTGAAACCCTGCTCTAATCACCTCATATTATGTAGTGTAAGATCACATCAAAATTGAGTTTCCTTTTTTGTGTTCTAAGAATTAATGAGGCCCGTGGATTCTTTGTGGCTCTAAAGCAAGAAAAAAAAAGGGATAAAAAACAAACTAAAAAACATAAGCCTGCTGATGTTGTAGGCATTAGTTCCAGTCTGCCTTCTAAACTTCTAAAACATAACCTGCTAACATCAGGATATTTAAACACAAAACAATAAGGTAACTACGTAACCTTTTTTTTGCTGCCAGAGAGGTCTGCAATGCGATACGCTTAACTTCAGGATACCTATCTATCCCACACAAAAAATTGCAAATTACTCAGTTATTACGATATATAAAAAAATTATTGGTTAGAATATTTAAGAACCAAGCAAAAAAAAGAATGAATCAACCTTAAGAGTGGATGGGTTGAATGACTGATATATACGTGTGTGTGTGTGTGTGTATATATACAGCAGGGCCACGGGTATACGGCGGGTTCCGTTCCAGAGGCCCGCCGTATTGTGAAATTTCAGTGCTGTGCATGCACAAACCGGCATTTTCGCCGTTCTGCGCATGTGCGACCTGCGGTCTGCACGCGCAACTGGCGGTCTGCGCATGCGCGCCGGGCACACCCGCCCATTCTGCGCATGCGCAATTTTCAATTCAACATGGCGGCCCCCTTCTCGGTGCCGCCGTATAAGCAGATCGCCGAGAAGCGGGGCCCTGCTGTACACACATATATACAGTACACCCAGACAAATTGAATAAAGGGTGTAAATCAGTGGATCAGTAAATAATTAGATAAAAATATATAATATATCAGCGTAAAGTACCCAAGATGGTAACAAAGTCCCAACTTCTTTCAATCCTAAAGAGAATGAAGAAAGAGCCACAATAGTGAAGTACTAAAAGGCAACTTTACAGGCAAATAGAAAATTGGCTACTTACAATGTGTTACGATTGTGCTCGCCACAAACCAGGACCGGACCGCAGGGCTGAGGTGGGGTTATATAATCACCGACCTTAGTCCGCGCAGACCGATCCGGAGTGCGCAGTTTGTAGTCGTACATAGCAGGGTCAGGATTGGAGAAGGCAGCATCGTTGTTATTCAAGCAGGAGTTCGGCAACAGGTAGACAGGAGTTCCCCGCTTCAGCTTAGGAGCGTGAGCGCGGGAGTGACCTCTGCGCGAGGAGCGGCCTTGGCCCATGACGCCGGTCTCAGCAGGGAGAGACAGCAGCCTCGTTGAAATACAGCGCGGGGCAGCGTCGTGGAAAAACCAACGCGTCAGCACAGAAGTTCAAAGCAGGCCTCTGCGTGGAGGGTAGCAGCAGGCCACAGGAAACACAGGCCTCTGCGTGGAACTAGCAGCAGGCCAAAGGAAAGCAGGCCTCTGCGTGGAGGATAGCAGCAGGCCACAAGAAACACAGGAACACAGGCCTCTGTGTGGAACTAGCAGCAGGCCTCAGGTAACACCGGAACACATACCTCTGCGTGGCGAATAGCAGCAGGTCTCCAGATACTCAGGAACTAGAGATAACTAGAGACGTTAGTAAACAAACGAAGACAAGCCAGAAGGCTTGTGGCAAAACACAGTAACATCCAGAGAAGGATTATGCTCGGCACTGACTCAGTGCCAAAGCCCAGCATATAAAGGGCGGAGATCCAATCACAGGGAGGTGGTGTGTGAGCATTCCTCCAATGACAAAGCACAGAGCTGAAGCTGCAATGAGAGGCAGCACATGTGCCATTGATTGCCAGAGAAAGCCTTTGTAACTGCAGAGGTCTGCAAGGCTAGAATCAAAGCCAGGAGCGGATTCCTTACACAATGTGGCAGATAAAATTGGGCAGTGTGGATGTATGTCACCACACGAACAATCAGAAGTAAATCGGCGTCTCCCTCTCTGCTTGGAATCCTCCGTCATCCAGGTATTTACTCCTGCAGTGGAATCTCACATTGATCAGCTTGGTTGCTGCTCCGGCAGTAAGATCTCGCTCTCGGTAGCCAATATCAGTAACGTCTTAACGCATGGGCACGCTGGGCAGTTGCCCGGGGGCCCCATGCTTATCTATGCACAGACCAGAATTTAACACTCATTTCCTGATCACCCGCCTCAACATTCAAATCTCCCGCTAACTCGGTAGGAGAAAAATTACGACTTGTAGCGGAGAGTTGGCATGTCTGCATTTGCGAGAGGCATGTCTGCATTCGCGAGAGACATGTAGCCGTTTTTATTGCTTGCAATGTTATGGAAGCAGAATATTGTAACGGATTCGCGGGAGGCAATTAACGGTTTTGTTGGAGGTACCAATAAATATAAGTTTATTTTATCGATAATTTACATTTTTATTCCTGTGAGTGGTTGTGTAGGCAGGGCCCAGTGCACTGCTTTTCCGGGGGGGCCTATAATGCTGTTAAGACGGCCCTGGCCCAGATCACGTGGCTGTGACGTCAGACACCGGTATCGGAATCAGTCAGCTGTTAGACTCAAATGACTCCACCGTCCTGTGGTCTTTTGAGCGGGGTTTAAGATCGGAGAGTAGATTTAGCAGAATAGAAGCACTTTCAGATAAATGCACAACATATAAACCCTACACGTTTTGTTCCTAGTGTGGGAACTTAGTCAGGGGCAATAAAATGCTATGTGTGCACACGTATTAAATACACATATAATCACCTCGTCATTGGTTGATTGAACCAAAAGCACCTGCGAATCACAGGTTCAATATAATGATCAAACAAATCACATGACATTGAAATACATGTAAAAGCAAGCATACAAACATAGTTATACATTTGTACTAAAAAGCCTAACAGTTTAATAAATATACTAATAATCAAACAAAAAACTAAATAATACTTAATAAGGAATTTTAAATAAAATACAAAGGAACAAGGTCTAAATTAAAAATATAAAAATAACAAGGAAAAAAACGCAACTAATAATGTATAGATCAGCCAGGGAAACTCGTCCCATGGAAACATAAGGGTAAATTAGTATTAGATAAAAAAGGAAATGAATAAGATAAATAGTAAACTAATAATAGGGAGCACAATAGATAATATTAATCGATTAGAAATGCACCCAGGTCTATTTCGGCATTAAGTCTAAAAGGAACAAGGGTTTTCATAGTATGTACCATCGTGTTTCCAATCTTGAGATCTCATTAATAGTGTCTCCTCCTCTCCATTTTGGAGAAAGTTTTTCAATTCTTATACATAGTATTTCCATAGGATTTTGGTCATGACATTCTTTAAAATGTTTGGAAAATGTTTGGAAAAACTATGCTGTAACTCACTATAAGGTATGGTTTCCAAACCATTTTGGTAAGTGGTTGCTATCTGCTTCAATTTAATTACAGCAGCTCACTGGCGTATGAAAAGTCTTAGCACAGATGCCCCCGTACTCAATATAAATCAATAAATCAATAAATTCTAAATGTGATTGACTAAAATTGTGAGTGAATTTTAGATTGAAATGATTATTATTGTATATAGATTATTTAAATAATAAAGTGTTGTGATCACCCTCCCAAACAAAAAACACGTAATCTATGTAACGTTTCCAGAGCACCAAGTTTGCGCCAAACTTATGCTAGGACCAGATGTAAATATCTTCCCACATTCTCATAATAAGATTAGCATTGCTCGGCGCTAACTTTGGGCCCATAGCTGTTCCCTTAATTTGCAAGTAGATCTGATCGCTAAACCAAAGGAAAACCTGTCTGAGCATTTTTTCAATTTAGAGAAACTGCTTGTAAAGGAGTCAAAAGATTGGTGGGATATAACTACTCTTAACAAATACCTGACCACCAAAAGAATACAAAGAGGGTTAAGGTTATTTAAGGCCCCAACCAGTGTGTGTGTGTGTGTGTGTGTGTGTGTGTGTGTGTGTGTAAGTTGAGAGTGTGTGTGTGTGTAAGTGGGAGAGATTGAGAGAGGGAGATTGTGAGTGTGTGAGTGTGTGTGTGTGTAAGTGTGTGTGTATGTAAGTGGGTGTTTGTGTGTGTGTATGTAAGTGGGTGTTTGTAACTGCTTGTAAAGGAGTCAAAAGATTGGTGGGATATAACTACTCTTAACAAATACCTGACCACCAAAAGAATACAAAGAGGGTTAAGGTTATTTAAGGCCCCAACCACTGTGTGTGTGTGTGTGTGTGTGTGTGTGTGTGTGTGTGTGTGTGTGTGTGTGTGTGTGTGTGTGTGTGTGTGTGTGTGTGTAAGTTGAGAGTGTGTGTGTGTAAGTGGGAGAGATTGAGAGAGGGAGATTGTGAGTGTGAGTGCGTGTGTGTATGTAAGTGGGTGTTTGTGTGTGTGTGTATGTAAGTGGGTGTTTGTGTGTGTATAAGTGGGAGAGTGTGTGTAAGTGGGAGAGTGTGAGGGGGAGAGGGAGCATGAGGGGGGATATAGACGGGGCAACGGGAGGGGGTGGAGAGGGGCAGGGGTGACGGGAGGGGGTGGGAGAGACGTGTGTATGTGGGAAAGAGTGTGTGTAAGTGGGAGAGAGAGTGTGTGTGTAAGTGGGAGAGTGTGTGTGTGTGTTTGTATAAGTGGGAGAGAGTGTGTGTGTGTATAAATGGGAGAGTGTGTGTTTGTATAAGTGGGAGAGTGTGTGTGTATAAATGGGAGTGTGTGTGTATAAGTCGGAGAGTGTATGTGTGTGTGTGTGTGTGTGTGACTGTGTAAGTGGGAGTGTGTGTGTGTAGGTGGGAGAGTGTGGGTGTGTGTGCAGGTGGGAGAGTGTGGGAGTGTGTGTGTGTAAGTGGGAGAGTGTGAGGGGAGAGAGAGATTGAGGGAGGATATAGACGGGGCAACGGGAGGGGGTGGAGAGGGACAGGGGTGACGGGAGGGGGTGGGAGAGACGTGTGTGTAAGTGGTACAGTGTGTGTGTGTGTGTGTGTGTGTTAGTGGAGTGTGTGTGTTTGAGAGAGAGAGAGTGTGTGTAAGTGGGAGTGTGTGTGTGTGTGTGTGTAAGAGGGAGTGTGTGTGTAAGAGGGAGAGTGTGAGTGTAAGAGGGAGGTTGTGTGTGTGTAAGTCAGAGTGTAGGTGTGTGTAACCCAGTTACCTACCTGTTCTTGTTCCCCACTCACAGCTCCCCACTCTGCACCACTAGTCCCAGACAGGGCATGCTCAGTAAGCATTAAACTCCTTTCAAGATTGTCAATGTCTCTTAATGTTGCAAGTTGTTTCTTCAGATCAGCAATCTGAGACTCCAAAGAGATCACCTGCTCACACATCCCACAGAGGTATGCTCCCTGGAACAGCTGAGCATTGTCAGATGCATGGTAACGTACACTTAACAGTGCATGAACTTTCATTGAAGTGAGTGGAATTTGATGTACTGTTAACTGTTTGTTACCCAACTTCTAAAATGTTGAATGCATGAGTTACAGAATGCAGAATATTTGCCCTGTAAAATATTACCATGTTTGCAAGTAAATCTATGTAGAAAGCTTTTTTCTTTAAACGCGAGGTAATACAGTTATTATTCAGGTTTCCAAAGGAACATTAAAGAACATTTTTTTTTGGAGCACGTGTATACAGTGTGTGTACCTGTGGCAGTGCCATTAGCCTCATGCGCTCAGTCAGTGTCACTAAAATGATAACACCACCTGTTTGGTGGGGGTGAAAGGCAGTAGGAGACTGATATCTTCTAACACTGCCTTTAGAAACTCCCTGACACTGGCAGATGGTGTGTGAGTCACAACTGTATTAATTAGCAGGTAATTCCTGGATTTTGAAGGTTGGAAAGGAGGGGGTAAGTAATGAAATGTTATTTAAAAAGTACTGCTTCCTCAGAGCTTAGTGATTTGGACTAAATACAGAAGAATGACAGGCCTCCGTTATACTGGGGACACGTTTGCCAAAACTGCCCATAAACTTTTGACATTTTTTTCTTAGACTTCCATAGCTAGAATAAATTGTGCCATTTGTGAATTTGTTGCAATGTGAGTATGTTAATGACATGGCAATTAAACCAATAATCGTCTCTGCTTGTGGACAAAATGATAATTTTGGAGACCATCTCATAAACACGATTTGAAATGTTATAGTTCCACTCCGTATATCACTTGCTAATGGTTTCTCACTAGGAATTTCAAAATAGAAAAAGTTATCCCTAGATATAAAAGGAAACAGGTAAGCTCCATAGCCAATTAAAATCAAAACTACGCGTACAGTAAACATCATATAGGTTTTAGGAAAAGAAGGATGGAACAAAGTATCACAGCAAACACTATAACAGGGTTAACTTCGATTACATTCTTTGCCCAACCAGCACAATTTGACCCCTGCAAACATTTAGAGGTTTTGTGGTGCTTTTGTGTATGACACTGTAAATCTCTGGGTGCACACAAAGCAATGATACAGATCCTGAAATAAGGCTAATGATGGGGAGGGTGGGAGAGTTGTGTTGTATAGATGGCATATTTTGGGGGAGTTATATATACATAGTTAAATAGTAGACGACGTTGAAAAAATGAGATACGTTAACCTATGTTAAATTTAGATGACGAAGATACTCATCCTATATTTCCATTCATAGTATATTGATCCAGAAGGCAAAAAAAAAAAAATCCAGTAAAATATTATCCAATTATACCTCACAAAAGGGAAAAATAAATTCCTTCCTACTGTAACTCTAGAAATGGGATTCAGATTTCTCCCTCGATCAACATACTTCCTCTGTTTACTTATTTGTTATATCTTTGTGTAACGGTGTTTCCCCCACCCAATCGCAGATAGGGGCCATTACAGGGTGTGTGGTGCATATACCTGCTGGCAACAGGAGGGCTGAGTCATCCTCCGATGGTAGTGGGGACACAGGAACAGGCTTCTGGGGTTCATACCCCACATATACCTCTAGCAGTGCAGCGTCTACATCTGCCGTAGACTCCAGGAACTGAAGGTGATCTTCCATGGTAGACCTTATTACCTCTCCCCCCAGTAAGGTCACGTACAAGGCAGGAGGTATATTGCAAGCAGGAATGGGTTAATTAGTACACTCTGCAGTAACAGGAACAAGGCAGGATCTGACCAATACAGTCTCTCAGGAAAACACCTGATGATGGTCCCTGGACCACCACTACAGACCAAGGGTACCCGTAGCCGTCCTATCTCTTCCCCACCTCCCTAGCCGAGGCAAAGGTATGGTCCACACTCAGTCTTCCCCGGAGGGAAGAGCACATGGGAAGGCCCCAATCTCAGGCTGCCAGTGGTGTGGCCTTCCTCAAGTGGGGGAAGGAACACTACTAACTTTAGGATGGTCCTGCCCTTAAGTACAGCCAGAAGGCGGGCACCCCGTTGTCCTAGCTACAACAGAATGTACCACCCCCTGCTGTCACTCAAGTGCAGTACCAAAAGTGAGGGGGGGAAACCCCATAACAACTACTGGCAACCTGATTGTACCAGGGTTTACTGCCAGCCCAAGGGCAGAATAGTAGTCAGGGGTGGCCCTGCTACATTTGTATACCTTTGCTTTCCAAAAATATGTCCAAACTTTTCTTAAAGATATTTATTGTCACTGCAATCAAAGTCTCCATGGGTAATGAATTCCACATTTTAACTGCCCTTACTGTAAAGAACCCTTTCCTTTGTTGCTGGCGAAATCTCCTTTCCTCCACCCTCAAGGTATGAACCTGTGTCTTTGTACTGTCCTTGGGATAATTATTTATCTTGAAAGTCCCTTGTATTGACCCTGAATATATTTGTAAATAGTTATCCTAGCCCCACTTAAATGCCTCTTTTCTAATGAAAACAAACCTAATTTGGCCTCTTCTCATAAACCATCTGCTTTAGTAATTTGTTGGCTCTTCACTGCACTCTTTCTATGTTGGAAATCAAAGCGTAATCTACTGAATAGGACTCTCTGTCTGACTCTCTCTGCAAAAGCCCTATTTCAGGTTATGGCTCAACCTCCCGAATTGTGTCAAAACGAGAAAATCCTGCGAATTTGCTTGCGACAAAACCAAGGATCAATTTTGTATAGTTCACAAAGTGCAGTGAAAATTTCCCACGTCTACCATGTAAGCTGCCTTCTCTGCGCTGGGCAACATTTCCGTCTAATTTGTTCAAATGAAGCGAAACTCTTCGATAGCGACAGAAATAAATCTTCGCAGCTTCATAGTTCCTTATTCTCATGTCTCCAAGAGGTTTTATTTGGTTTGAGCTGTATGGTTGTAGTGTGGGGACTGAGCCAGTGAGATTTGTTCTTGCGGTGGTGACCCTCAATTTGCCTAGTCACATGGAGAATATGAGAAGTATTTGTTTTCGAATACCCTTTGTGTATGTGAAAACCTTGCTGTTTAATAAAATAACATACCTGCCAACTTTTTTTTTATACGCTAACATTCTGCTTGTACGTTTTAGTACTTTGGGGAGTGTAAAGTATAAAGTCTGTTTCCTCTTATAGAAGATTATAGTGTTGCTGTATAGTGATTAAACATTTATTCTAAGATTCCAAAATAGACATTTTAAATAATAAATGCAGAGTGCTAAAAACAGATTTTTAAATGACTTTTCCAGAAGAGTTTGAGGGATTTTTCAATTAATCCGTTCACTACAGAAGTTTTATTGTCAATGCAAAACATTCATCTTAAAGAATAAATAGTGCTAGGATTTAAACAATATCAAGGAATAAAACCTTGTTCCCGTGACTTTTGTCTATGATGTTTTGACATGATTAACTACATTTACATACAGTATAAGGGATTTCATGCAGGGTAAGTTACCTTTTTGCTACTTAAATATGAAATATACTATAATTTAGTATTGAAAGATAAATAAGGTAATGCTGGAAACAAGTAAATTCACCCCTGGTAATGTGCTTCTTATAATTACAAAGTGCTGGTTATTTAAAGCAGCTATCCCTTCCCAAACTCACTTTAATTTTTCTTATTTATCTGAACCAGTGTGGTTCCTAACATTGGCTTGCAGCAGTACAGTACGTCCCTCTGAGACACTGGAATCGGACATTTGTTCACGGCCGTCTAACCACGACTAAGTCCCCGCCACTGTCTGGCCGCAGTGGGACCCTCAGCTGCAGCTGAACCTGAACCTGAACCCTCTGCTGCAGGCTGCTTCTATGAGAAGGTACGTTTTAGAGTAGGGGGTTAAGGTTTTTATGGGTAGGGTGTAGTGTTAGTATTAGGGGTTAAGATTAGGGGCTTTAAGGGTAAGGGCTAAAGTTAGTGACTTAGCGGGGGAAGCGGCCGGCGGGGGAGGATCCCTGCGGCGAGGTCACTGGTGGCGATATGGTTGTGGCGAGACGGCCGCCACCAAATGTCCAAGACCACCAAGACATCCTCCCAACCCAGGTCTCAAGAATGAAATAGATAAGTGTAGCCAGGTCCCCCTCTTACCTCCGGGCTGCGTGAGGGGGACGGCTGTTAGTCTCTGAGGTGCAGGTAGGTTGTGCTGGGTGACTGGGTCACCGGGAGATTTGCGGCACACCCGATCGCGGGGGCCGCCATGTTGAAGTGGTCGCGCATGCGCAGGAGAAATCGCGCATGCGCAGTGTATTTCAAGTTGCGACGGCCATCTTTCTCCACCTTGCGC
Source organism: Ascaphus truei (assembly GCF_040206685.1). Taxonomy (NCBI): domain Eukaryota; kingdom Metazoa; phylum Chordata; class Amphibia; order Anura; family Ascaphidae; genus Ascaphus; species Ascaphus truei. The sequence goes on along the minus strand of NC_134484.1, from coordinate 197,795,448 downwards.
ATGCGCAGGAGATATACAAACAGCGGCCATTACACCAAAGCTCAGCATGGGAACGACAATTCCCAACAATCCCAGGGGCTGCTCATCACATGGGCCAGGACAGCCAATAGGGCTGCAAAGATCTTGGCAGGACTAGGGATACATTTGGCACACTCAGGAGACCACGCCAGTCGGAAGAGGGACCTCTGATAAGCAGGTAGTGTCCAGGGAGCAGTGCTCCCCTGGGCTAGGACAGACCTTCCCCCTTACGCCCCGACTCACTGTAGCTTGTGGCTGCTATAGGAAAATCCCATAGTCAGGGACCTTCCCTCAGTAGCGGCATATAGTCAGGTACAGCACCAGTGAGACGCCACGCGGTGACTGCGGCCTGTGGTTTAAGAACAGATCAGCTACACGGTAAAGACGGTAAGGTGATATCATCCACGTCGCAATTCACCCCAAAGCAGAGCGGACGCCATCACGGTCGACAATGTTGGATCAGATGGATCCTCTTTGTTATTCTGCAATACCCGGGTGCTGAAGCCCCTGGCAGGTACCTAACCACATGCACTACCACTCCACGGGATAGCGCTATCTCCAACACTTAGGTGGGCCTTGACATTGGGAAAGGGACATCAGGGAATTGGTGCCTGGCACCCGATGTACTCTGGGGACACTCACTGTTGGTATCAGGTTGGGGTCTATCTCACTGTGTGGTACAGGGTACCACTATTATAGTGTTCAGTAAAGGTTGTTAGCATATATTTGTGTGCGTACATTATTAGTACAGGCATACCCCGGTTTAAGGACACTCACTTTAAGTACACTCGCGAGTAAGTACATCTCGCTCAATAGGCAAACAGCAGCTCGCGCATGCGCCTGTCAGCACGTCCTGAACAGCAATACCAGCTCCCTACCTGAACCGAAGCTGTGCGCAAGCGGGGAGACTATAGAGCCTGTTACAAATGCGTTATTTACATCAGTTATGCACGTATATGATGATTGCAGTACAGTACATGCATTGATAAGTGGGGAATAGGTAGTGCTTCACTTTAAGTACATTTTCGCTTTACATACATGCTCCGGTCCCATTGCGTACGTTAATGCGGGGTATGCCTGTATTGTTCCTGTAAGAGAATTATCCCACCCCTTGGGATCCCTTGCAGGTGGAGGCGCTGTCACCCCACGAATCAGGCACACCCCAGGCTCCCAGCGGTGGAGGTTCAGGCCTTCTGGGGGAAGTGTGCTACATAAGAAAAAAAGCTGTCCCTCTCCCATTTTGGCAGCATTTGCCAACAAAAAGACAACATTGGGGGTCACCATCACCATCCAGTTTAACTAATCTAAAAAAGCAACAAATTATTAAAGCAGCATAAACTGCAGGTCTAATGGGAGGGATTAAACCTACACATTGCATAAAGAGTGTTTTAAAATGCACCAACACGATACTGAGAAATACATTTACCACCGAGGGGGCCTATTGGAGCAGTGAATTTTTTTTATTTTTAATAATAGAACTATTTTTGGACCACAGTTGTGTCAAAAGTAAGATACATCTTTCAACTGGTGAAGATCATTAGTAGATAGCAAGTTGTGCCACCATCAAGTTGGTAGATTCTTTGGGGTAGATCCACAGGGCTCCGTTAAATCTGGGCTGCTCACGTGATGTTACCTAAATAGGTAACGTCTGTTAGTTTTCCTTAATTTAACGAGTATCCACAAAGCTAATGATATGTAAAAACAATGTCCGCTTGGCAAACTAGCATTGTTGCGCAGAGATGCGTTAGCTACAGTAATACACTGCACATGCGCGCTGCAAAACTTTAATGTACGTTCCCAGTAACGCACATTCGTTACAGACCCGTTACCTAAACCGAAAGCCCATGAGCACGTTTAAATTAAAATACACATTACATACTAAAGTTACTGTTCTTGTTATTTGACCTGTACATTTTTCCTCCCTTTATTGCTCGCGTGCAGTGAAGTTACGATGTGGGAGTAGAACTTTTGTTCACAACTTCTGTCTCTTGGTAATTATTGATACAATATGTAGGCACATTATTGTACAACGTTTGTGCAGGGAAAAGGGGAAGGGAAATGGACCGGGCGCTTCCAAAAAGTGAAATTCAAAACTGTGTTTAAAGGAAATCTAATAAAGCACAAGTGTGAGTCACCTATAAACCATTAATACCCTTCACCAACCAGTGGCAATAAGTAAATACAAAATATACAAATGGTGATATGCAGCTCAACTTCCTCAGAGGGGACTGTTCCAAGTCCCCAGATGAGAGGTAACTTTTCTTCTTGGAGAGGAGGAGCGCAAAATAGCTCAGTGATACTGTATATGTGGATAAAAAGAGTTAGCGTTAGCATTATTGGAGGACCTGGGGATTGAAGGTCTGGCAAATCGAAGCCGATTTCAGAGACAGACCGCACTTCCACCCTCACTTGTGACGCAATTCCGGAAATGACGAATGCGGAACTCACACCGTGAGATCGTGAGACGCGAGTGAAGTGCCAAGAAGCTGTATACCGACGGGGTCCTACCTTATCCAGCGGTTCTCTCCAAAGCCTGTTATTTTCTTTGGAAATGTGAGTTTAACTGCTCTTTTATTCTGTATTTAATACATTTTGGTCAAATAGTATGCACTATTGTGGCTTTTTTCTTTTCCATGCCAATTACCATTAACCTATTGAGGGATATCCTGAGAATCACTACACACATCCATTAAAAGGGCTCCAGTCAGAGAGAGAAGGATCTCTGACATGCTTATTTAAACCAGAAGTTTTGTGAGTGCAACTACCTAAGGCTATATGATTGACTATTTATACTATTTACACTCTGCACTATATTTGCCTTTATCTTTTTATCCACATTATTATACACACATACTTAATACAGTCAAAATTATATACCATATTAGGTCAGACAAACATATCCTACAGCCACTTCAATCACTAAAAACCATATAGTTTATTACATGAACGTCATGACATATTATCAGATGCATTGCTTGATGTGTTTCAGTCATTTATATGATCTATTACATTTATATGATCATATATATATATATATATATATATATATATATATATATATATATATATATATATATATATATACATACATACACACAGGTCTTCGACAAACCTATACTCTGCACACCCCGGGCGAGTGGATTTAACACCGTGGCCAGCTCCTATTGGCCCAAGCAGCACACGCATTTAAAAAAAAAAAAATTCCCTGCTCTTGCTGCTGTTTCATTTCCCCCGCTCGCACTGGAGGAAAAAAAAAAAAAGCAGGAGGCGGGTTCATGTTGCTGCAGGAGCTTACCACGCCTCCGGCTCCCTGAACAGTGCCCTCCCTCCTCCCCCGCCTCTCTGAGCACGTTTCTCCTTCCCGTAGCACCCAGAGAGTGCTTCCGCAGGCCCCCGCATATCCCCAATGGCCCCCACATACCTGCCAATGCCCCCCGCTTACCCCCAATGGCCCCCGCAGGCCCCCACATACCCCTTGTGACAGAAACCAGGGGTTGGTAATAAACTCCATATACAGGGCTCCCAGGATACTGAACAGTTTCTGTCCTGTCTAAGCTGAACAGGGCAGCCTCGTGGTACAGGCACTCCATTCCACAGTTTGTCTGCTGCCTGTTTTCTGTCACCTGTCATGCTGATTAGAGTTCAGGTATATAAGACCTGTTTCCTGTTTCCTCTGGGCCCCGCCCAAGAGCCTGGAAGGCTGCTGAACTGCAGAGGGGTGAGAAAGCCTCTTTCCCAAATCGCTTCATTCATTCTGTTAGTTTGTCTAAAGACTGCAAAGGTACTTATTTTGTTGGTGGAAGTGGACAAGCCACTTCAAACTCTGAGTCAGGGACATCTAAGTTTAAGTTATCGCTCAGACGAGCAGCTTTTTGTTTGGCTTTGTTTTCTGTTTAAACTGTGGCAGTCTCAGTGCCTGGGACTGAATAAACCAGGCATAGCCTGTTTAAAGGAACAGTACGTGACGTCTCATCATTTAACCTACCCTAAAAGACCGTGTTCTAACAGTCCCGGACAGACGGCGGAGCCCCGGAGTAAGCCGTTTGTCACATATGGTGGAGAATGCGGGCAGAACACTGAAAGGTCTGGGGGTTAAAGAACTTTAAAAAAAAAAAAAAAAGAAGGTTTTTTTTTTCTCTCTCTCCAAACAAGATGGAAGACGTGGTGAGTGCGCTGGTACGCAATGTCGCTGTCCAGAAAGACGCGAATGAAGCCCAGCAACAGGCGAGTGAAACCCAGCGACAGCTGTTAATAGCCCAGCAAGAGACTAATGCAAACCAGCAAGAGACAAACCGCCTGCTGAGAGAGGAGCAAAAGCGGTTCGCTCAGGGCTTACAGCAGGAACTCGAGATCCTGAGGGGGACTATCAGTAACCTTCCACTGGCAGAGGCAGCCCCAGTTCCGAAAATGACCAGGGCAAGCCACTACCTTCAGAAGATGGGACCCTCGGATGATGTGGAAGCCTATCTTCTCACGTTTGAACGCACGGCACAGAGAGAGGGATGGCCAGAAGCTGAGTGGGCTGGTCTAATCGCACCCTTCCTAAGCGGCGAACCCCAGAAGGCTTACTTTGATCTAGAGCCAGCCGAAGCTAACGTCTATGCAAAATTGAAGTTCGAGATCCTCGCCCGCCTCGGCGTAACCACGGCTGTTCGTGCCCAAAGGTTTCACGCATGGTCCTTCACGATGGATAAAGCCACCCGAAGCCAGATGTATGACCTCATCCACCTCGCCCGGAAGTGGCTACAACCCGAGATCAACTCAGCAAGCCACATCGTGGAACGGTTGGTCATGGACCAGTTCTTGAGGAAACTTCCCTCTGCCTTACGCCGTTGGGTCAGTCGGAGTGACCCCCACAATGCGGATGAGCTTGTGGCCCTTGTAGAAAGGTACAGTGCAGCAGAAGAGCACCCGCAACCCACAGTCGTGGAGCAACCCCACTATCCGAGGTTCCAGGACTCTTCCAGAGACGGTAAAAGGGTACCGGGGTTAAGGGGCGCTGAAGAGCGGCGACCACCTTCACGCCGCTCCAGCAACAGTGGTTCGCACACTAAGGGCAATAGCCAACATGGGGAGCCGGGAAAAGGCTCTAAGTGGGACACAGACTATGTACCTAAATGTGTAAATTGTCATGAGAGGGGCCACACAGCAAAAATCTGCCCACTAAATGATGAGCCCATGCAATGCAACAGCGTGGAACCTTATTCGCTGTTGTCCCAATGTATGGGCCCTAGCCCAGAGGACCCCTTGAATAACCATCTGTGGGCATTTGTAAAGGTTAATGGTAAGAGGGTTCGGGCACTTCTTGACTCTGGGAGTATGGTCACACTAGTGTCCGAATACCTATTGCCCATTAAGAAGAAACAGGTAAACAGTTCACAAAGAGTGGCAATTTGTTGTATACATGGGGATAATCATGAATATTCCACTGTTGATGTTTTTTTTGAAACAGAATTTGGTTCTTTAGATTTCAAGGTGGGTGTTGTACCCAAACTGGCACATGATGTGTTAATAGGGACCGACTTTCCCCATTTTCTAAAAATGTGGTCCCCAGCTCAGAATAGCGCCCAGAGTTCAATAGCAGACCATAACGAAGTGTTAGAAGAAACAAATCCTTTCCCTTTTTCAGAAATGGAGGTTGACGAGGGCCCAAATAAGAAGGGGGAAAAGGAGGAGTGCTGTGAAATTCCCTTCCCCATCACTACTTTGGTAGGGAATACCCCAAATCAAGATGTTGATCAGGCACTTACCACCCCAGTACAGGATAAGACCCTCGCTGACCTAGAGGTCAGTCCTGGGAGTTTTAAGAAGGCCCAGTGGGAGGACCCCACATTAGCGGTAGCAAGGGGAAATATACGGGACCAGAATAGTACTCATGGCCAACCAGATAGGTCACTTGCTTACCCCTACTTCGAGGTAGAGAACGACCTAGTATATCGGGTTGATAAAAGAAAATCAGTTACAACTAAACAATTGTTGGTACCACGGACATTCCGTAACGTAGTATTACACCTCGCACATAGTCATCCATTGGGGGGACACCTAGGGGTGGAAAAGACAAAAGAAAAGGTTCTCCGAAGCTTTTATTGGCCTGGGGTTCTGGCAGAAATTACAAACTATTGTTCCTCATGCCCAGAATGTCAGATCACCGCCCCGTTCAAAGCATACCGCAGCCCATTGGTACCCCTTCCCATAATAGAGGTACCATTTGACCGGATTGCTATGGATCTAGTAGGACCCCTAATAAAGTCTGCTAGGGGACATCAGCATATATTGGTAATATTAGATTATGCTACCCGATATCCGGAGGCAGTTCCCCTACGTAGCACCTCTGCTAAAAACATAGCAAAAGAGTTAGTACTTCTGTTTTCCCGGGTCGGAATTCCTAAAGAGATCTTATCTGACCAGGGAACACCATTTATGTCCCAAGTAACAAAAGAGCTATGTAAACTCCTAAAAATCAAGCATCTCAGAACCTCAGTCTATCATCCACAAACAGATGGTTTAGTGGAAAGGTTCAATAAAACCTTAAAGAGCATGTTACGCCGGGCGGTCGATAAGGATGGGAAAAACTGGGACTGTTTGTTACCATACCTGTTATTTGCCATTAGGGAAGTTCCCCAGTCATCCACAGGCTTCTCCCCGTTTGAACTATTGTATGGCCGACATCCAAGGGGCTTACTGGATATAGCCAAAGAAACTTGGGAACACGAGGTTACCCCTTACAGAAGTGTAATAGAGCATGTTGCCCAAATGCAGGACCGCATTGCTGCAGTCCTACCCATAGTGAGGGAACACATGGAGAAAGCTCAAGAAGCACAAAGGAATACGTATAATAAGGGTGCTAGGGTCAGAATTTTTTTTCCAGGTGATAGGGTACTAGTTCTGGTTCCCACCGTGGAGAGTAAATTCCTTGCTAAATGGCATGGGCCATATGAGGTCTTGGAAAGAGTGGGAGAAGTAAATTATAGGGTAAGGCAGCCAGGTAGGAGGAAACCTGAGCAAATTTACCATATAAACCTACTCAAGCCCTGGAAAGATAGAGAGGTCTTGTTAACCCTAGTACCCCCAGGTCCGTCAGAGAATCAAGAAACTGACCCAGAGGTTAGCATAGCTGAAACACTGTCCGTGCATCAGAAACGAGAGGTCCAGAGTTTAGTGAGAAGGAACAAAGAAATCTTCTCTACACAGCCAGGTAAAACTAACGTAATTAAACATGACATAGTCTCTGAACCGGGGGTCCGAGTTAACCTTAAACCGTACCGAATCCCAGAGGCCAAGAGAGAGGCTATAAGTTTAGAGGTTAAAAAAATGCTAAAACTAGGCGTAATTGAGGAATCCCAAAGTGGGTGGAACAGCCCTATAGTTTTAGTCCCAAAGCCAGACGGTACAACAAGGTTTTGTAATGACTACCGGAAACTAAACGCGGTGTCAAAATTTGATACTTATCCTATGCCCAGGGTGGATGAACTTGTAGAGAGACTGGGCAAAGCCCGATATCTCACAACCCTAGACCTAACAAAAGGGTACTGGCAGGTTCCCCTCACAGAAAGGGCAAAAGAAAAAACAGCCTTCTCAACCCCAGACGGCCTCTTTCAATATAAGGTGCTGCCTTTTGGCTTACATGGAGCTCCCGCCACATTCCAAAGAATGATGGATAAAATTTTAAAACCACATGTTCGGTACGCTGCCGCCTACCTGGATGATGTGGTAATCCATAGTGAAGATTGGCAGTCCCACCTTCCAAAGGTCCAAGCTGTGCTCGACGCAGTTCGGTCTGCTGGACTAACTGCTAACCCCGCTAAATGCACTATTGGTCTGGAGGAGGCCAAGTATCTGGGGTATTCTATTGGTAGAGGGTTACTCAAACCACAAACACTCAAAGTAGAGGCGATACAAAATTGGCCAAGGCCAGTCACAAAAAAACAAGTAAGGACCTTTTTGGGGTTAATTGGCTACTATAGGAGGTTTATTCCCAATTTTGCAACTAAGGCAACCCCACTAACCGACCTCACAAAAGCAAGAGGACCGCTAATGGTAAGGTGGTCCCCCGAAGCCGAACAGGCCTTTAGAAGCCTGAAAGAAGCTCTCTGTGCCCAACCAGTGTTGGTCACACCTGACTTCTCCAAAGAGTTCGTAGTCCAAACCGACGCATCTGAGGTAGGGCTGGGGGCGGTACTCTCCCAGGAGTCTCAAGGGGAGGAGCACCCCATCCTTTATTTAAGTAGGAAACTAAATCCCCAGGAGAAAAATTACTCCATAGTCGAGAAAGAGTGTCTCGCAATAAAGTGGGCTGTAGAGACACTCAAGTATTATCTGTTGGGGAGAAAGTTCCGATTGGTCACAGATCATGCACCCCTTACCTGGATGTGTCAAAATAGGGAGAAGAACGCTAGGGTGACCAGGTGGTTCCTAAGCCTACAGCCCTTTACATTTTCTGTGGAACACAGGTCGGGGCACAAACATGGCAATGCCGACGGGTTGTCAAGGATGCACTCCCTAATATCCATGGTCGCTCACCCCTCGAGGTCTGAGCTGGGGGGGAGGATATGTGACAGAAACCAGGGGTTGGTAATAAACTCCATATACAGGGCTCCCAGGATACTGAACAGTTTCTGTCCTGTCTAAGCTGAACAGGGCAGCCTCGTGGTACAGGCACTCCATTCCACAGTTTGTCTGCTGCCTGTTTTCTGTCACCTGTCATGCTGATTAGAGTTCAGGTATATAAGACCTGTTTCCTGTTTCCTCTGGGCCCCGCCCAAGAGCCTGGAAGGCTGCTGAACTGCAGAGGGGTGAGAAAGCCTCTTTCCCAAATCGCTTCATTCATTCTGTTAGTTTGTCTAAAGACTGCAAAGGTACTTATTTTGTTGGTGGAAGTGGACAAGCCACTTCCAACTCTGAGTCAGGGACATCTAAGTTTAAGTTATCGCTCAGACGAGCAGCTTTTTGTTTGGCTTTGTTTTCTGTTTAAACTGTGGCAGTCTCAGTGCCTGGGACTGAATAAACCAGGCATAGCGTCTCATCATTTAACCTACCCTAAAAGACCGTGTTCTAACAGTCCCGGACAGACGGCGGAGCCCCGGAGTAAGCCGTTTGTCACACCCTATATATCTTAACTGCCATATATCTACACCAAAATAATCTACACTGCTTACTTCCAGATCTGACTCAAGCTTCACACAGAAGACATCGAAATCCCCCCTAACCCAGAAGACAGGTAAGAAACACCACAACCTCCAACATATAACATTGCGGGGATGGGGGTACCTGGACTGCGAATCAGGTAAGATCACACATACACACACACACGTAACAAGGACTCATTGTAGTATAATGCAATACCATAAATAAACTTATGTCAAAAACGAATGTTGTTCTTACTAGGAATTTATTCAATTTATTTTATTTGATTTTTTTAAAGCGGGCGGAGTTGGGGTCGGGACTAGGGCGGGGTTGGGACTAGGGCGGAGTTGGGGGCGGGACTAGCTGGAGAGTAGATTTTTTGTGCGGCGAGTAGATTTTTGGGTGATTTGTCCACCACTGTGTGTGTGTGTGTGTGTGTGTGTGTGTGTGTGTGTGTTGTATGTGCCTTTTCTTCAACACATCTATATTTGATATCAATCTGAGTGCTGTCTCGGTTCTTGCTGCGTGGTCTTGGGCTCCTGGTCTGCCTGGTAAGGAATCTCCATTTTTATTCAATATTATATGGGACAAGCACCGGCTTTCTACCTTTATTGCGAGTGACATCTGCCTTTGTATGTATATATATATATATATATATATATATATATATAAATATATAAATATATAGTTATTTATACATGTATATTTAGGCACTGTACCGTATATAAGTTTTTCTGGATGTGCACTGAGCTTTGTCTGTGTTTTATGTTATGTCTCTGGTTTTAAATACATATTGCCATGCTCAGCAGCACTCCTCTGTGAAACTTATATGCTTATATATATGTTGTGGGTATTTTGGGGGTTCAATTTGAGCTTGTAGGTGTTCTGTATGTTTTATAATTCTTGTGCAGCTAGTCTTGGCTGTTTTGGAGGGTGGCAACCTCCTATCCAATTGAAGCTCACTCCCTCCCACATTTAAATGGTTAAAAGCTCACTCCATGGCATCTCCAACTATCAGGGGAACTTGCCTGCATGCAGTGTGATTGTGACAAATCTATTACAGAGTGCTTTTCCTGGTAATGTACAGGTTAATAAAAGCTTCAATCAGACTTAGAACTTTTGCAACTTATATTGACAGATTTATAATAAATCATTCTTCCTGGCAATGCACAGGTTATTAAGAATTTATATAAGTGTAGGGACCCTTGAAACGTGGTCTGCCGTGAAGTTTGGCTCAAGGGCTTACAACAATTTGGCCAAAATGTTAAACTAAAAGACCATTTTATTAATTAGTTATTTATACATGTATATTTAGGCACTGGACCGTATATAAGTTTTTCTGGATGTGCACTGAGCTTTGTCTGTGTTTTATGTTATGTCTCTGGTTTTAAATATATATATATATATATATATATATATATATATATATATATATATATATATATATATATATCTCTCTCAAACACAACACAAAAATTAAGTAGGGCTAAAGAGGATGTGAAATAACCCTAATAAATGATCAATTATAATAACATATTTAAAATATTAAAATAAATTAAAATTACCACAATTTAACTTAATAATATCTACAAACCATAACGTGATAGTGAAAAAAAAAGGAGAATCCAAATTGAATGTTCCACTCAAACACGACGCAGTGTGACGAAATGCGTAGAGCTGTGACGTCATCGCGTTTGTGTTGGTGTATTTGGAGTCCCTGGCTTCCCTGCGCTCCGGCTGGCGGTAATTTCAAGTGTTAGCAACCATTGTATGAGGGAGCAAAGGACGTGCAAGCATTGGATGCTTTTATATCTTGCTGCCAATTTGGGATAGGAGTTCATGGTGAACCTGGGCTGTTTACATCCACTCTGCAAACCTGGGACTCACCCTACCACCGCAGATGACCACAAGTGCACATTATTATGGGTTGCTGATTTTTAAAATAAATGTACCTTATCTTTTACTCAGTTACGTGCTATGGAGATTGCGCTTTTGTTTGTTTTTTGTTCATATATATATATATATATATATATATATATATATATATATATATATATATTTATTTATTTATTTAATGAATCATATACATTTAATGGATCATATAAATGTCTGAAACACATCAAGCAATGCATCTGATATGTCATGACGTTCATGTAATAAACTATATGGTTTTTAGTGATTGAAGTGGCTGTAGGATATGTTTGTCTGACCTAATATGGTATATAATTTTGACTGTATTAAGTATGTGTGTACAATAATGTGTCTACATATTATATCAATAATTACCAAGAGACAGAAGTAGTGAACAAAACTTCTACTCCCACATCGTAACTTCACTGCACGCGAGCAATAAAGGGAGGAAAAATGTACAGGTCAAATAACAAGAACAGTAACTTTAGTATGTAATGTGTATCTTAATTTAAACGTGCTCATGGGCTTTCGGTTTAGGTAACAGGTCTGTAACGAATGTTTATCAAGGAGTCCTTAATAAAGTGTACTTCTGTACACGAAACGCGTAGGAGGGTGCTAACCTCCGCTTGTTTTATGGATTAATAAAGGATTATTCTTCAGCTATTTCTTGGTGACCCACTTCTTTGGCTGTGCGCCAGTTCTCCTTTTTCAACATTTTTCACAGAAATAACGCTATGCTAATGGTCTGGATGTAACGGCAGGTTTTGATGTGACCTAATTATCGTAGCGTTATTTCCATGGGCTAACATGAACTGAGTTTTGTGGATCTGTGTTAAGTCAACGGCTCATTAGCATATGATTTGCATATGAGTAAGCCAGGCGTCCGTTAAAAGTTAGTGAACTGATATTTCTCTGCTTATCGCGAGGGCATCGTACGCTAATCACCTTTGTGGATAAGCAAAGAGCTTGATACTGTACATCAACTTGTAGAGTTGCAAGATAAAAACTAAAGTAAATAGCATACATTAAAGCTGCAGACCAAGCAATATCCTACATGTGTCTTGTTTTTAATAAATCAGTTCTGTACTATGAGAAAATACTTTTAGCATTTTAAAAAAATCAACTCTAAATTACATTTTTAATGTATTATAATGTAACAAGCATGTTTTGTTTCTATAGCAACCATTTACAAAGTCACATCCCCTTCCTCTTCTGAAACAGGCTCTGGCACACCCCTTTTTGAGCCCTGTCCTCTCTCTCTAGCAGTTCACCAATTACAGCTAGTGACTGCCTGGTCACATGATCTTCCCACAGAACTTTGCATATTTGGTACTCTACTGTTGCACTGACAGCCATTTAGTGAACACCCGAGCCGAATCTTCACTGATCTATCACAGGAGAACGGATTGATCTGCAACATAGCTAATTACTTATCACTGTATGGATTGTATTGATGCACATATTAAAGTGAAAAAATAAGTACAATTTAAAAAAAAAAAAATACTGCTTGGACTGATGCTTTAAGCTTCAAAATTGCCTTCAAACATAGCTGCTGGTGTGTGCAAAAGATCAAAGAGTTTGTTTTGCGAAAGTTGGGTTAAGTTTTTAAGAAATTTGCATTAATCTTCTTTGCCATCAAAGAAAATTGTAAACCTGAACACATGCACCAAAAAAACTTGTCATTTGGCAAATCATTTGGACTCCTATGGGAAATTTCCTCTTGCCAACTCTTTGCAAAACTCAAATTTACTATACTAATGAGTGGTGAAGATCCAACATTGATCATATTTGTAATCTTATGTGAAACTTCCACTGTCTGTTTTTACCACAGTATTCACAATAGCAAGTTTATTGAATGAAGCACTAATGAGGTTATTCTAGATCTGTTGTATCGGCTTTTTAGGCTTTTTGTTTTTTGGCTGAAAATCCTAATGAAATTCAATGAGGATTTTCAGTCAAAAACGGCACAAACAGCTGTTTTGGCAGGTATAGAATATATTGTATCAACTTCTTCATCTTCCGTCATATGTGATTATTTTACAAGCAGAAATCTTTTTTATGCTCTACTGTAGGTTGTTAGCTGTGGTGCTGCTCTAAATAGCCCCTTGTAGATTTTGCCCCAATAGCATCAAGGCCTACACATATGGATAGAGCTATTTGTGAACATGTGGTTCTTCTATTAAAATGCAGGTTACATACTACTGAGGAAGAAACTAAATTACCCCTAGCAAAAAAAATAAAAAAATTAGAAGCGACTGTACACATAGTAATCGGCGTTCAGCACAAGTACTTTACTTGAATGCCAGTTGCATGAGCAAATAGAAAGCAAATGTAGTCAAACAAGTTTTAAAATGAAACTATATAGTGAATTTACCACACAAGTGAATATTAGCGGTCTACAACAGATTACCGAAGTAATATTTAAACAAAATATACCAATATTACTAAGCACTGCGTACACAGTTGGTGCTAAAGTAATAAAGTGACACATACAGGCATACCCCGGTTTAAGGACACTCACTTTAAGTACACTCGCGAGTAAGTACATATCGCTCAATAGGCAAATGGCAGCTCGCGCATGCGCCTGTCAGCACGTCCTGAACAGCAATACCGGCTCCCTACCTGTACCGAAGCTGCGCGCAACCGGGAGACTATAGAGCCTGTTACAAATGTGTTATTTACATCAGTTATGCACGTATATGACGATTGCATTATAGTACATGCATCGATAAGTGGAAAAAAGGTAGTGCTTCACTTTAAGTACATTTTCGCTTTACATACATGCTCCGGTCCCATTGCGTACGTTAATGTGGGGTATGCCTGTACAGTACATAAAAAAAAATCTGCACTCATTAAATTTAATGGGTTGCGGTAGATATACAGTATTGTTTAGGTAACAAAAGAGCAATATGTTCTGTGTCTGAACTGTATATGTGGTATTAAACTTATAATGCAGAAGTTTTCTAGCAGAAATTAATACCACAGCTTCTTACATAAACATGCAATTTCATAACCTAAATGTGTCTGAACAGCTCTTGAAAAATGAGCCATCACATTAAAGACCATTAATAATGAATTGCTGTTCGCTGGTATGCATGAAAAAGAATGCCTTTAAGTAAATAAATCACAGGAGTTTGACCGTTTTAATTTATTCATTCACCTTATTTACAACTTGCTGTTTAAAGGCCATTTTGTGGATTGCTTGTGTAGCCAGGTCCCCCTTTAGTGTGGCTGACCCCCTCCTCCCTTTTGGCAAGACGCTGTGTGCGAGGGAGTGAGGGGGGGCCGGCGCGCGAGCAGAGGAATCCCTGGTAGCTAGGGACGCGAGCGGGCCGGTTGCCGGGGACGCGATCGGGCCGTCGCTAAGGCCGCGATCGCGTTGCCACCGGCCCGGCGGCTCGGGAAGCAGGGCGCCGCCATGTTAGGGCTGTTGCGCATGCGCAGTGCACAGAGCGGGAGGCCCCAGATAGCTCGCGCATGCGCGAGATGAGTCTGCCAGCCCCCAGGGTGCATAGGGGCAGAGACACCTGACGCCAGGGAGCCAATAGGGCTGAGGGATTTGCCTGGGAACAGATGGATACTTTTCGCGGGGTTTGCAGCCACGCAGGCAGTCAGGATCCGGACCAGCTAGGGGTAAGAGGTGGATGCAGGGGTCAGTGACCCTCTGCATTAGGCCAGCAGCCCCCAAGGTCCCAGTTAGGTCCTGAGCCACCTAGTAGCTTGTGGAGTATAGGGACAGGCCCTAGATAGGGACACTGCCCCATTTATTGGTAGCTTAGTCAGGGACACAGTGCTGAAGCCGTGCGGCCCTGCGAGGTGGGTTCTGGGCTCAGAACACCACCAAAGACCCTGGGACTAAGGTGATATTATCCGCGCTGGAATTCACCCAACGCGGTGTGGAGGACAACGTCGGATCGGGCGGATCTCCAGTGATATCGCGGTACCCGTGGCTGGAGCCCGGGCAGGTAACCTGCAACTCACGTGCACCAACCAGGCCTATCACCAGACATAGTGGCTGCGCAGTCACACATACACATGCACAGTGGTATTTGACTTTGGGGGTGCGAGACATTTGGGTGGTGGTTACTGGACACGGGGTGGGATCACTCTGTGGGAGGTTAGCGTCCGCCGTGACGCCAGAGGTGGTAGCGTCCGCCGTGACGCCTAGTGTGATTAGCGTCCGCCGTGGCGCAGTGTGGTTAGCGTCCGCCGTGGCGCATGAAGGTTGTGATGATATATGTTTTGCTATGCAGTAAAGCCAGTCCTGTTTTATATTGTTTGCTTTGTGTGATTGTTTCCTGTGAGGGCCTTCTTCCACTTCGTTGGGATCCCTCCCAGGTGGAGGCGTTGCACCACGAGATGTACCACATGCATGTACCCCAGGTTCCCCAAGCGGAGGCTTAGGCTCCTGAGAGCCACACAGGTTGCACAGCAGGTAGTAGCGGTTGTATTCATAGGGAATACCCGTTACACTTGCGTAAATAAAGAGTGCTACCGGTATTCCTCTGATTCTAGCTTTAGCCATATAGAAGTCAGGATCTCTGTGTAGTGTTACGCTGCGTCCATAGAGGGGGGAGCCGCGCTAAGCCGTGCGGACGCTCCGCGATGAGCTCTGTCATCCTCAATGAGGATGTCTTGAATGGGGGCTCCCGCGAGCGTCCGCAGGCGTGCTGAGGCGCTGGGATTTCAGCCGACAGCAGAACCTGTTTCTCAGCGCGCTGTCGGCTGAAAACACCCAATCAGCGCGAAGCAGCGTCATGACGTCAGCGCTTCGCGGGCTATTGGCCCAATGACATCACTGCCCCGCCTCCCCCCGCCTCCCGATCGCGCAGACTGGTTCACCTGCCAGTCCATGGAATCGCTCCTGACCAAGCAGACGAACCTCAGCGTCAGCGCGTAGGAGCGCGGCTTCCCCCTCTATGGACTCAGCCTTAGGCTAAGGTTGCGCTGGAGGCTGCTGCACACTTTCCTGGCAACGCGTGCACAGCTGAAGACCGCGATCTGCGGTCTGTAAGCAGCGATCGGAGGCGCGGGGTGTGTGGCCTAAACGGGGTGGGTGTGGCCATGCCCATGATGTGGGGGGCGGGGCCATGACACAACCACAAAGCACAGCCCAAAGCACTGCAGCAGCCCCACAGGCACAGCACCCAAAATAGCGCTCTCCAAGCAGGCAAAATTAAAGAAATGATCAATTTTACTGCTGATGGACAGTGTGTACATCAAATCAATTTCATTGGATGAGCGAGAAACCAACGTGCACGAAATAAATTGCCAGCGAACATCACATGGCAAAAAAGAACTATTAAATAAATAAATAAATAAAGCAAGCAAACCACAAGATGCAGGGTTGGAGCGCAAAAGGCCTCTATTAAATAAATAAATAAAGCAAGCAGGAAGCAGCAAGGAGCAAGCAAACAAGATGCAGGGTTGGAGCACAAAAGACCTTTATTACTACACATACATTATTTCCCTCATATTGGTTTGAACTTGCTAGGCTGCCATTGGCCTACAGTTGCTGCACTCCCATTGGCTCAGGTGATCTCCCGTCTTGATTGGCTCAGAGTGCACCATGTGACCGCGGCACCGCACGGGTACACAATCTTGTTGTATCCCCTGCTGGTTGATGTGCCACAGTGCCTCGTGAGGTTAAACAGAAGGAGACACCGGGGCCTGCAGCAACAGAGGTTAGTGACTGGTGTGTGGCGCACGCGCCGCAGTCACCACCGGGGTCCTGGCCTTAGCACTGTGAACCCCTTGTTGTGTCGTCTGCTTATCTTTTATACCAAGAAAAAAAACATTGTTTTTATGCATTGGTACACCAAGTCGCACAAATGTGTTACTTTACGGTTTGTCACTTTTATGACAGAAGTGCTTTGAGCAACACTTTATATAGGCAGCTATGTCTTCTACAGTATTGTTCATGGTTGAACAGTTTTAAAATAGATTTTAAGTCCCTAGAACTGTGTTTTTAAACCAGGTTTCACAGCGCGGGCCTCACTAAAGGGGTCCTTGCAATTTTCAGGCCATTTCAAAATTGGACCAAATACAGGAGAATTTACAATACACCAGATCTCAGACGCGCTATTAGAGAGGGTTGGGGTTCCATACAATACATCTGATCTCAGACGCGCTATTAGAGAGGGTTGGGGTTCCTTACAATGCCTCTGATCTGAGACGCGCTATTAGAGAGGGTTGGGGTTCCTTACAATGCCTCTGATCTGAGACGCGCTATTAGAGAGGGTTGGGGTTCCTTACAATGCATCTGATCTCAGACGCGCTATTAGAGAGGGTTGGGGGTCCTTACAATGCATCTGATCTCAGACGCGCTATTAGAGAGGGTTGGGGTTCCATACAATGCATCTGATCTCAGATGTGCTATTAGAGAGGGTTGGGGGTCCTTACAATGCATCTGATCTCAGACGCGCTATTAGAGAGGGTTGGGGTTTCTTACAATGTATCTGATCTCAGACACGCTATTAGAGAGGGTTGGGGTTTCTTACAATGTATCTGATCTCAGACGCGCTATTAGAGAGGGTTGGGGTTCCTTACAATGCATCTGATCTCAGACGCGCTATTAGAGAGGGTTGGGGTTTCTTACAATGTATCTGATCTCAGACGCGCTATTAGAGAGGGTTGGGGTTCCTTACAATGTATCTGATCTCAGACGCGCTATTAGAGAGGGTTGGGGTTGCGCAGAATTTCACAATATAATTATAGGGTTGTTAGCTAAAAAAAAAGATTGCAAACCACTGCCCTAGAACTTACTGTATAAGTGACTTTGTGGAACCCCACCCCAGTGGTTACGGTTATAAATTACATATAAAAAAAAAACTGTGGCTTTATTTAAGAAATATAACATTAGGCTACAGTATACCATTTAGTAACCTCTTAAAATTATTCAATGAAAAAATATGGCACATACAATTATTGGGATAGAATAGTAAAATATCAGCCATAGCTACATTTTCTCTCAGGAGCACCAGAGGACCTTAGATTGAACCCCAATCTACTGTATGAAAAGGAAATCCATTTTTGTAAATTGATACATTTGGTGCAGCTTTTTGCATCTATTTTGAACATGGGAAGCCGATATGATAAATACATATTTATAACACATATTTATAATACATAAATCATAATTTATGATTTATATCATACTACAGAACTACAGTTATAATTTGTTTTCTCTTTCACAAAGCACAACTCCTAGAATATCTATCTATCTATCTTAGATAGATAGAACAATGGGCCATACTTATGAAGTTGTGCTAGGCTCGGAAACCCCTCCCCCCCCCTTGTTTATCACTGCTTAGCATATATTGTACCAAGCTCCATAAATGTGTGCAAGACACATTGATCAATTTATTTTCCTTCCTAAAATATCAAATCTAAGAGGCTTGTTAATCAATTTTCATACCTTTGACACAAATCTACACGCGCAGGAGATTTACATTATCTGAGGCATGGCAGAGACGTGTGGTGCTGATACAAGGGAAAACAAATAATGGCATTAGATACATGTTTGGACACATCCCATTATAACACGTGCCTCTCCTCCCTCCTTTCCCCAAACCCCTGTAGAAAATAATTCCAATTATCAAACCGATAATATAGATGGAGTTGATCCATTTGTTTTCTACCACGTTGAACCCATAAACACACTTTAATTTGAGACTACCAACTCTAATTTTTATAGTCAGAATGAAATAGTTGCAGCTGGACAGTGTACTGTACCTTGTTTGAAGTGATGCTGATGTTGCAGGATGGTCCCAAAAATGTATGCTCCACTGCTGCCCTCACCATCTGTTCATGGTAATATAATCTTTATGCATGGGGACATTATTTTGTTTCGTTTCCAAAACACAGCACACTTCAATATACCTCTGAAGCAGCACAAGGCAAATGCATTGCAATCCTCCACATTTTTTTATTTCAGAATCAAATACTGTAAGCTGTAATTATATTAGGAAACGAATATTAAAGAAAAACAATGTACACAATGCATCATTGACAAATAGAGCTATGTGCATGTGGCATGGGTTCCTCTGGTGCCCCCTTACCTCCCGGCGTGCTCGCGCCTGCTGCATCGGAGACAGGGACAGATGCGGGCGGCACTGCGGAGGGGGTGAGCCGGAGCAGCAATCGGTTCGCTAAAGCGCTGCAGAGGATCCTGGTGGCTCCCAGAGTAGGGCGCAGCCAAATTGGAGTTGCGCACGCATGAGCAATAGATCGCGCATGCGCAAGCGGCGGACAGTGTAGGGAAGGGCTCCCAGAGGGACTACAACCCCCAGCAGCCCTTTGCAAGATCATGTGAGGCACAGCAGCCAATCGCACGATTGGATTCCCCTGCCTGCAGATGAATACATTCTGCGCGCTGACACCACACAAGTCAGTCGGTGCTGGGACAGGATAGGGGTAAGAGGTATGTGACTCCTGCACAAGGCCAGACATTCCCCTAGGCCCCGACTTCTATACCAAGATTGTGGCTGCTACAGGGACAGGCCCTTAGGTAGGGACACTATCCCATTAGCTGCTTGAGTTTAGGGACACAGCTGCAACGCTGCGCAACCCCGAGGATTATGATCTGGGACCAGATCACTCTGCAAGGGATAAATCCCTCTATCTGGGACCAGATCACTCTACGTAGGACACTCCAGCTGGATACCACTCACGCATCACGGATGACATCGCTGGATCGGCGGATCCCATTGGTCTCCCAGTCGGCGCGCCCGGGGGCAGGTACCTACATCACTAAGTGCACCAACCGAGTAACACACACCATAGTGGCAGCGCTGACAACATATAGGGGTGGGGGTTAGACTCTTGTGGACACCAGGGTGGTTGGGTACCAGAGGGCCCGGTCAGGTATTGTGGACTTGGTGTGGGGTAACACGGTGGCAGGAAAAGGCCGTGCGAGGCTGTATGGTTAGCTATAACCAGTAGTATTATTGTTATCATTGTTTGTCATTGCATATATACCCAACAGTAAAGTGCTATTGTTTTACTGCATCAGTGTGTGTTGTACATATATGGTCCTGCACGGGGTTATCCCGCATAGTTGGGATTCCGTGCAGGTGGAGGCGCTGTCGCATTTAGAATCAGGTACATCCCAGGCTCCAGGCGGCGGAGGTTCAGGTCTCCAGCGAGCCACAGGTAACGCATACACACCGTAGACACCTTATCTCCCAGGGGGTGGGGGGAAGTGTGCTACATGCAAAACATATAATTATGTTGAAGCAGCAAAGGCTGTTTTTATTTTATTAAGAATTCATGATTGCGACGAAATAAAATTAATTATCCACAGAAAAATATACAATTACAGTTCTGTGTTCAGAAAAAGCAACCTTGCATAGCACACATGAATGCAATAGAAATACAGATCTAGCAGATGTTAATGCATGTTTATGCGCTGCTGGCGCTTTATTCAACATAAGTGCTAATGAAAACACTGGTAAAGGAGATAACACTTGTGTTATTTAAAGTGTTAGTTTGTGCGTTAACAGGGCAATAATGTCAGCTACTGTACATCTGTAATTTGACATTTCTATCCAAAAGAAATGCAGGCTTTGAAACAGCAATCCAAGCTGTTAGGTTTTTTATTTTTGAAATCCCCCTTTTTGTTTTGTTTTTTTATACAAGATCTGATTATTTTCAGCACCAGGGTCCCTCTGTTTCCAAGGTACAGTACTTACCAGAAAATGAATTGTGTTTCAGTCCCTTTAAGGATAATAAAATGGCATCTTAAACCTCGTATGCCACACGTCACCTGTTGTGGCTTCAGATTGGCGCACATGACGTAGAATATATGAGCCTGGGGGCCCGGCTGCACATAAATGTCCACTAACCTTTCAAAAGATTTCTGTCTAAATGAACAAATCGAAGCAAAATTCTACATTTCTAAAAAACAAACAAAAAAAAAAAAAAACATTTTTTTTTTTGCCAGAGATCAATATACCCTAAAACAGGGGAGCGCAAACTTTTTCAGCAGCGCCCCCCTGCCTGCTCCACCTTGCTCTCGCGCCCCCCTCACCTTGTTCGCCGGCGTCAAATGATGCTGCGGGGTCACGTGACATCACGTGATCCCTTTGCCATAGAGATGGGCATGACACGTCACTCCGCATGACAGTGAGGCATGGAATGACGCAGCTCTTCAGAATCCCAGTAAGTTAGTTGCAGAGGCCTTACGCGATCCCCTGGCATTTAATTTAATTGACTGGGGAAAGAGACCTCTGCAACCGCCTGCGCCCCCCTAGACAAATCTCCCGTCCCCCCTGGGGGGCACGCCCTGCAGTTTGCGCACCGCTGCCCTAAAATATGGGTTTTACTGGAGAAGAGATTTACAGTATATATACGTCAATGCGTAATCTACTAAATAGAACTCCCTCCCATCTCTTCCAAAACCCATATTTCAAGCTGTGGACATTTTTACTATAGCAACTTTTGAAAAAGTTACATTATTCAATGTATGAGCAAAACTGCAAATCTCACCTTGTTCGCAAACGTAGGTGAGAAGTTTGCACATTTCTAGTGGCAATATGACCATTTTATAGACATCACCAACATGTACAACTGTACTTTTCAGCAGGGATGCGCAAACTTTTCCCCCCTGCGCACCCCGGCCTGCTCTCCTTACCTGCTCGCGCCCCCCTCCTTACTTGTCTTCGGCGTCAAATGACGCAGCGGGGTCACGTGACCCCGCAGCATCATATCATGCCACGTTGCCGAAGACAAGGTAGGAGACATTGCAGAGGCCTCACGCGATCTCCAGGCATTTAATTTAAATGGCTTGGGAAAGAGTTCGGAGCCTCGGCAACCACCGTGCCTCCCCCTGAAAAATCTTGTGCCCCCCACTTTGCACACCCCTTCCCTTACAAGACAGGAAAAATTGAAAGAAGAATAAAATCAGATCAGAAACGGTGACTGACATTAATGGCTCAATTCATTAGTCTTATGTGAACATTCAGCCATTGAGTCACAACTAAGAGATTACTTTGCAACTAATATTGACAGATTTACTATAAATCATTCTTCCTGTTATTATACAGGTTACTAAGAATTTATATTAGCGTTAGGGACTCCTGAATTGTGGTCTGCCGTGAAGTTGGCTCAGGGGCTTACAACAATTTTGGCCAAAAATGTCAAACTAAAAGACCCTTTTACTTAATAGATATTTATACATATTTATACATATATATTTAGGCACTGTACCGTGTATGAGTTTCACTGGATGTGCTAAAACTGAGCTTTGTCTGTGTTTTATGTTCTGTCTCTGGTTTTATATATATATTGCCATGCTCAGTAGCACTCCTCTGTGACACTCATATGCTTATATATATGTTGTGGTTATTTTGGGGGTTCACTAGGAGCTTGTTAGGTGTCCAGTATATTTTACAACTAAGAGATACCTCAAGAACAAAATATAACAAAACCATGGATGTTGAAATGATTTATGCATTGTAGGCAATATGCTGTGGCGCTACCTTCTCTATGTTAAGAAGTCGTTTTTTTTTCAGTGTTGTGCTCCAATGCGTTTATTATTTTAAATATACCTTTCAAAACAGCATTTCCAATTTTGTTGCCATCATCTAATTTATTTATTTGTTTGTAAAGTAAAACAGCACAACTTTAATGGACGAGCACTCAAATAACTTCCACTAAAGCTACAGTAATAAAAATGTTCTGGGTGATGCAACAAGTCTGAGGAAATCACTATTCCAGACTGCTTACACTCCGCAACTTCCACATTTATACAAAAATTAGACTGGACACTCACTATACCCCATCAGTTTCAATAATTAGTTTGTTTTTATTGCATTCTAAGTGGGGGGAAAAGGACAGTACCATGTTTCACGAGTCTAATGTTTGCCATTCATTTTAATCATGTAAAGTACTCTAGTCAATGTTAATTTGTGAATTTGTGAATTCACATACTTTTTCTAACGTGTTTATAACGATTAAAACAACAAACACCTTTCCTTGCACATTTTTTATTCTGGGTAAATGTGTCACTTTTTAGAGCATTATGTTTTCTTTACTTACACATGACTCATGAATTACCAACACCAAGATGAAACTCCATGTCAATTTTAGCTTTGCACGATAACTAAAGTTACAGCCAGAAACTTGGACTTCTATAAAAATGTCAAATAACCCAAACAGTTGAAGATATATACCCAGGGGGCGCCCGGGCAAGTGAATTTTGGGAGCTGGCGAGGCTGCCTCCTCTCCCCTCAGTGTCTGTATTAACTGAGTATCAGTGGCAGAAGCCTCGGCCCAATCGCTGCTCCCCGTCGCCAACAGTCCCAGCCTCCAGTAGTGACGTCTTGCCCAATCACCGAGAGGGAGGAGGCGTTGATTGACACGCCCGGTGGCCAATGGCAGGAGGTGGGGGCGGCGCTAGTGCCAGTCAGACAAAAGGGACTGGATCTGTATCCAGTCTGAGCTGCACAAAATAATCCGTCCCCGGTACAAGCTCCCAGCTGGCTCCTGTCAGTGCTGACTCGCAGGATTCCTGTCTGCCATGACTGAATGTGCTTTGAATGTAATAAAGTGACCCGTTCTTTACAAATAAGGTAAGAGTTACTAGTAAAGACAAGCAGTTATTGCTTGTACTTAAAGTGCACCAAAGGTGATTAAATATTAAATATTGGTGGTTGATGGTTGTTTTTTTAACAATAGCACACATTTTCATGGTTTATGGCCGATTGGGCCAACAGTAGAGGAAACACGAGAAAGGCAGATGCAGGCATGTCACGTTGGGCACACTGCGAGCACGCAACCTTAATATGGGACAAGGGTTAATACTCACGCCCGCAAGCGCTCCCACTCTTCACCTCCGCAGAGGTTCGTCAAATGGACAATATTTCCTCTACAGGACAAGGATTCATAAAAAATGTTCTGGGTGATGCAAAAAGTCTGAGGCAATCACTGTTCCGGACTGCTTACACTACGCAACTTCCACATTTATACAAAAATTAGACTGGACACTCACTATACCCCATCATTTTCAATAATTAGTTTGTTTTTATTGCATTCTAAGTGGGGGAAAAGGACAGTACCATGTTTCACGAGTCTAATGTTTGCCATTCATTTTAATCATGTAAAGTACTCTAGTCAATGTTAATTTGTGAAGTCACATACTTTTCCTAACGTGTTTATAACGATTAAAACAACAAACACCTTTCCTTGCACATTTTTTATTCTGGGCAAATGTGTCACTTTTTAGAGCATTATGTTTACTTTTCTTACACATGACTCAAGAACCGCGAGCTGCCCCAATCTTCACTTTCGCAAAGGTCCCTCAAATGAGTTCTATCTGTCCTAAATCCGTCCCAATATACCACTGCCACGAACAGTACACAAGTGAGCACATGACTTAGAAATGCAACCAGGGTTAATACTCACGGCTACTCTAGCTAACTCACCTTTCTTCTCTGCAAGGTACCTCCAGTGAGTTCATAATAACCCCATCTCAATTGCAAATCATATCTATCCACTGCCACCACCTTGGGTATGCAAATAAGATATGATGTACAATTAATATTTGCAAGAGCCCCAAGTCCCTGTTTATAATAGGAAAAACTGAAAAATCAATTCATCTGAAGTGCTGTTCCAAAGAAAAAACCGATCATCGATATATCTACAATAAAAAAGTATATTACCAAAAAAATTAGTTGGATAAATGTATTTCTCTTCAAAATCACATATATAAAGATTTGCGTATGATGGCGCCATACTGCTACCCATCGCAGTCCCTGCTACCCATCGCAGTCCCTGCTGTCTGTAAATAAAAATTGTTCTCAAATTTGAAATAATTTTTGTAAAGAAGAACGTGTAAAAGCAGCATTAAATAATCGACAGGTGGGTCAGCTTTGTGTGAAGATGTGAGATTATGACGGATGACATTAAGACCGTCCTCATGTGGTATAACAGTATACAGAATACACTGTCCTCTTATTTTTCCATCCCGACTGCAAGCTAAATCTGGACACTGCACTGACAAGAGTCACGATCTACCTATCAGAACACAATCACTGGCTGTGGTTTGGTTGCTAAGGGTGATAAGATGCCATGAGGAGGAGCAGGATCTGCCGCCTGACTACAACATTGGAGCGACAATACCCAGGAGGCAAGACCACTGTCTGTGGTTTAGTTGCTAAGGGTAACAAGACGCCAAGAGGAGGAGCAGGATCTGCTGTCGGATGACGTACTTGGAGCGACAACACACAGGAGGCAAGACGCCTGATGGTTTGGTTGCCCAGGGTAACAAGACGCCAAGAGGGAGGAGCAGGAAGCATCGTGACTACATGGGAATGATTAGAGGAAAAGTGACACGCAGTGTGTGCGTTCTAGAAGCTGAAACGACAGGGGACTGCAGTCATGCGACTCTCTAAAGCTATGACATTTATTGGTTCATGCAAAAGAAAGAAAAATGATAGTAAGAGAGGAGGAGCCTAGTTTAAAGTCGATGGGTGATGAGCGGGCAACTCCACACGTGTTATATCAAAGTAATTAGAGCAGGAAGCATTGTGGGTAATTGTGGGTGTTATTTAAAGGTTCTCTGGTGCTTTGTTCATTAAGCCACTTTTTTGCACTTGACAAAGACCTATTAGGTCGAAACGTTGTGTATGCGTTAATAAATTATTTCTTTTTTTGAAATCCGTGCGCCCCATCTTCTATCTTTCTTGTATGCCGTGGATTGGACGCAGCCGATCGTACATTGATGGGAGCACCGGTAACTGTATCAATCTCTTTATTATATTATGGTGTGCAGCATTTGCTCCTTGTCATATTACTTCCTGGTAAAACATTTTATAAATAAATCTCACTGATGTTTTATCATTTCATGTCCTAATAAACTAAAATGCCATTCCAAAGCTACCACACTTGGTATAAATAAAATGAAAATAGAAATAATTTATGGAAAAGTTAAAAAATAAATAGCAATTATACAGTGGGGTAGCACAGGTATGGCATACATTTATCTGTTGGAAACTTTTTATTACATTTATTAAGTTACAGTAGACAAGAAAAAAATTGGACATTCTTATTTATGCTCCATCACTTATCTCCCCATTAGCTACATTATAAGGCCACAACTTATATTTAAATTACAGTAGAGGCAACGTTTATTCTAACATTTGCCGTAAACTAGCCGGGTTACATTCTGGGTATGTGCTGGGTATGTTCTGGGCTAGTTTGAGGCACGTTTAAGGCATTTCTGCATTGACTAACGACCCATAGGATTAACACAGCAGGGATCCCTGGCAGTCCAATTCAGTTTGAATGGGACTGCCAGGGACCCCCGCTGTTAATCTGATAGGCCATTAATCAATGCAGAAATGCTGGGGCTAGTTTAAGGAAAGTTTAAGGCATGTATTCAGAATGTACCTGGGTCTTTTGGGGAATTGCCACTGGTTTTTGTTAGAATAAGAGTTGCCTCTACTGTAAATATATGATTAAACTTAACAATTAAATTGTGCCTTCAAAGCACCTGTACCATTAGGCTACGGCCCCGCTGACTGCGCTGCATGCGCGGCTGCCAGGCTGCAGCCATGAAGTCACCCGGCAGGTTCGCCCTCATTGGCTGAACCACCGGTGTGTGTGGCCAAGTGCTCTGTCGCTAGTTCTGCTCACAATTTTTCCACCCCTTGCAGCGGGCCCGGCCCCATTGAGGGGCGGCTCTCGTCCAAGCTGTGCCATCTCCCTGTGCTGCTTGCACATCATAACATGCATTTAGCATCTGCCTTAAAATGTTAGAACCTCAAAAATGCTGTGTACAGTGCACGCTTCATAACAGTTGTTGCATTAGAACAGTCAAGATTTTAAACATGTCTTTGAAGCGGGTAAATCTGGTTAAAATCTAAGAGCGAACTCTCCTTGTGACTTTGGGCACATCATTTTATCTCGCTGTGCCTCGGGAATCAAAATTAGATTGCAAGCTCTTCAGGACAGGGAGCAATTGTTACTGCAAAGTTCTATGTACAGCGCTGCGTACATGGTCAGCGCTATATAAGCACATATATCCATTTTTCCCTTTGCTTTTCCAAACTAGTGCACATTAATAAGTATTACTTATTCTATTATACTCCGTATTTAAAGCCTTGTCCCAATGACAAACAAAGAAGCCCCAAAGCACATCCAATATCACAAATGATATGACTAATTTATATACGTTTTCTCTCATAAGTATGGGTCATTTAGTTCAATCTTTTGGCCAAAACATTTCAAGCCTGCAACCACATCAAGGTTGATCCAATCAGCAGGTTCCTACACTACCAATTGTACATAGTGTCCTTTGTATTTCATACACTGCATAGAGAAAAGAGGAAACAAGACTATTATATAGCCAATAGCATGGGATACATGCCATGTATGCAGTGCCTAAGGGGATAAAATTTAGGAGCACCACGTGCACAAAGCTCTTGTCTCAAGTTAAGAGATTTAGATAAGGTATCTGCAAGATGCTGGTGGTTCTGTTTTAAAGCTCTTAGGTAGAAAAACACAGCCAAACAAGAGTAAAATAACTGTACAGTACCAGATTTCTTGAAAATGCCAAACACGCTGAAAGTAATTACTCATTGTTTGTCTAATTCATGTATCATTTTGTTTCAAAAGACATGGAATTGGTTAATATAAGACCTATTGGATAATTAAGAAAAGACTGGTTTTGATTCAAGAAGATTATCATGGAAAAACTGGAATTTCTGTAATTATCATTGCGGTTCACAAACTTTTTCTCACCAATGTATTTATATACACGCCTATATCAACACAAGCAGCACTCCCTATTCTTAATGGGAAATAAATATAAATAAAATACATTCATGTATAAAATTGCTATTCTTTACACATTTAGAACATGCTTACAGAACCTTTATACCTGAGTTCACCAGCTGCTGTTCCATGACACCACAGCCTAGGACTTCCAACCACTCTCCTTGGAACTTGATCTCCATCTCAAAAGAGGGATGAGTGAAGGGGAAGTAGCAGTCTACCCATCTAATTTCCAGACCTAAACAATGAGCCATAATAAAGGAAAACATATTAGGAAATATCCCCAAGCAAACCTTGTACAAATCTTGTATGTTTGCCAATTATAGAATTTTCAGGGAAAACAAACAGCAGACAAACCTATTTACAAGGCTTTAGAGTGTAAGGTGATAAATACGGAAACTTGTGAAGAAATGCCCATGTCTACTCTAATCTGAAAAACATTGTGTGCAATTCAGACACTATCTAAAAGCAAATCAATCATATGTCAGATTCCTGCAACCACCTGGCAAGGAAGGAAAATCAGTCAAGATCAGAGATACTATAGCAGGTAGTTCTGTCATTCTCTGTAAACGGGAATGACTGGGAACTGCTGAGAACATTCTTATTCCTAAAGCTTCACATGACAGAAGATTCTGCCATCAGGACCTGTGTATGCACCAATATGTACACACACACACACACACACACACACACACACACACACACACACACACACACACACACACACACACACACACACACACACACTATCAAATTATGTTAAAACAAATAATATAAGGAATGAAAATACTGCTCTGAGGGAATTGATGCACAAGTACAGTACAGTGCTGTGATTCGTAAGGCAGAAGGGTAATTTTCGTGTTGGACAGAAACGCCTACATGTGGGAGGCATGCAGGTTACTGGACGACTGACTATAATTAAACGTTTACCCCACTAAACAATCTTTGTGTACCAAGTGTTGAAAATGGATACCCTTCTCTATTATAAGCATCAATCCATCAATTGCCAATCTGGATACAAACACACCCAATCCACTAGCAGTTTGTACAAGTAGTTAGGAGTCAGTCCAATGTAACATTTCTAAAGGCTCGACAGTAAATAATCGATGTAGGTTTTAACTTCGTATACAATTCATTCTGCCTCTCACAAGCAGGGAAACTATAGAATGGAAAAAAAAGGTTACACAGAAATATATGAAAGCAAGCAAACATGTACACTATTCATTACTACATGATTATATGACTATCATCATATTAGTCACGCATTTGTGAAACACTTCCTAATTAATATTATAATTTCAATAGTTCACTAGAGTTTATTCTTCTTCTATCAAACCAGTTTTGTCCTGTTCCAAAATAATTCGTTTTGGTCTCCTCTTTGTCTGTTCTAACCAAAATATATCACCCATCTTCAACTTGCTTTTCCCAGCTTCTCAGTTCTGTTCTATCCTTATTACCTCTGTTTAACATTCCAAGTGTCCTACTGAAACATACAATATTGCAGATGTGAGGGGCACTATGAAAATGTTAGAATACTAGAGTGTAAGCTCTTACGACTAGAAATGACTAATACAGTAAAGCATATAGCAAATTTAAATATTACTGTGTGTGGAAGTGACATGCAAATGAGCACACAGTGCCATCCTTTGCTTCAAAACCATATAACATGGTCCCCTAAAGCTTATGCTTGCTGCATTTCACAGCTTTTGAGCACAGCCTGGGTTAAGATGCATAGCCAGTAAACCTACCCACAGACAGCTGTTATATGATTTTGAAGCAAAAGGTGTCAGTGTGCTCATTTGCATGTCACTTCCCAGAATCCCTTGCTGCAGTGGAAGCACTGTATGCTGGGTGATAATGGTGAAAGGCAGGGCTGCAAACCTGTCTAAGACATGCAAATGAGCACACCGTAATATTTCCATTTGCAATATACTATGTGTGTGTGTATATATGTTCATTTTTAATACGTTGTCGAGAATCCTTTGCAGGCAATGACTGCTTGAACAAATAGAAATAACGAACAAGTGCGCATAGGAAAATATTCTTATAACCATGTGCAGTGGACGACAAATCACCAAAAAATCTACTCGCCGACACTGACCATGTGTATATGTGATATTGAATATTAATACACCACAATAAACCAAATACGTGGTAAGTGAGTGATGATAATGATAAACCTATGTTACCAATCAATAAGAGAGCGTCTGCTGCTGTACATAGAGTAGCCTAGGACCCTGAGTATCTAGAAACAACAAAACACAGCGCACAACGCTCATCGTGAATTAATAAAAAACAGTGTTTATAAAATAAGGAGTTCAAGGTTCTGCGTACATCAGATTAAAGATAAACAGGCACAGAGAGCTACAATGTAGCTGTTACCGCTCACTGCGACCAGGAACTTTGGAGAGATGATTTCATCAAGGGTCTTGCTTCATGTCATGCAGCTTAGGCAAGGATAGAGTAACAGCCGATGTACCGGTGTTTAAGCAGTCTCTTTAGACAGTCCCATAGTCCAAATTAATGCATAAAAGCACTCGATGGAGTCAGAGGGTAAGCAGACACAGCCCCGTGTAGCAGCGTGTATCGTCTGCTCTCAGCACCTCGCTGTGCGCCGCCGTAGAATGATGACGTCACGGCGCATGCGGCAAAGGGGGCAGTTACACATATAACGTGCAATGAACATAGAAGGACACAGAGCATACAGTGACCTTAATACTCATAAGAGCTTAAAATAGGTAGTTGAGTGGTAGCTTTCCAACGCGTTTCATAGCACTGCTGGCTACTTTATCAGGGAAAAACATTGTTTTTATTAATTCACAATCAGCGTTGTGCGCTGTGTTTTGTTTTGTTGTTTCTAATGACTGCTTAAAGTCTGGAACGCATGGACATCACCAAACGCTGGGTTTCCTCCTTTGTGATGCTTTGCCAGGCCTTTACTGCAGCTGTCTTCAGTTGTTTTTTGTTTGTGGGTCTTTCTGACTTAAGTTTTGTCTTCAGCAAGTGAAATACATGCTCGAACGGTTTGAGATCAGGTGATTGACTTGGCCATTGCAGAATATTCCACTTCTTTGCCTTAAAAACTCCTGGGTCGCTTTCGCAGTATGTTTTGGGTCATTGTCCATCTGTAAACTTTGCTGAATTTGGCTGAATCTGAGCAGACAATATATCCCTATACACTTCAGAATTCATCTGGCTGCTTCTGTCTTCTGTCACATCATCAATAAACACTAGTGACTCAGTGCCATTGTAAGCCATACATGCCCATGCCATCACACTGCCTCCACCGTGTTTTACAGATGATGTGGTATGCTTCGGATCATGAGCTGTTCCAAGCCTTCTCCATACTTTTTTCTTCCCATCATTCTGGTACAGGTTGATCTTCGTTTCATCTGTCCAAACAATGCTGTTCCAGAACTGGGCTGGCTTTTTTTAGATATTGTTTGGCAAAGTCTAATCTGGCCTTTCTATTCTTGAGGCTTATGAATGGTTTGCACCTTGTGGGGAACCCTCTGTATTTGCTCTCGTGAAGTCTTCTCTTTATGGTAGACTTGGATAATGATATGCCTACCTCCTGGAGAGTGTTCTTCACTTGGCTGGATGTTGTGAAGGGGTTTTTCTTTACCATGGAAAGGATCCTACGATCATCCACCACTGTTGACTTCCGTGAACGTCCAGGCCTTTTTGTGTTGCACAGCTCACCAGTGCGTTCTTTTTTTTCTCTCAGAATGTACCAAACTGTTGATTTGACCACTCCTAATGTTCCTGCTATCTCTCTGATGGATTTTCTTTTTTTTTGCAGCCTAAGGATGCCCTGTTTTACTTGCATTGAGAGCTCCTTTGACCGCATGTTGTGGGTTCACAGCAACAGCTTCCAAATGCAAATGCCACACCTGGAATCAACTCCAGATCTTTTACCTGCTTAATTGATGATGAAATAACGAAGGAATAGCCCACACCTGTCCATGAAACAGCTTTTGAGTCAATTGTCCAATTACTTTTGGTACCTTGAAAAAAAGGGGGCTACATATTAAAGATATATAATTCCTAAACCCTTCCTCCAATTTGGATGTGAATACCCTCAAATTAAACCTGATAGATTGCACTTTAAGCCCACATTCATTATTTAACTGTAACTTGAATTTATTTTGATACACAGCCGAAATAACAAAACTTGTAACATAGTCCAATTATTTCCGGACCTAAGTGTGTGTGTGTGTGTGTGTGTGTGTGTGTATATATATATTTATATATAATCAATAATAAATAGACTATACCGTTCTGTGGCTAACGAAATGCTTTTATTTGTGCGAGCTTTCGAGATACACGAATCTCTTCTTCCGGCGTTGTTACAAATGCCGGAAGAGGAGATCAGTGTATCTCGAAAGCTCGCACAAATAAAAGCATTTCGTTAGCCACAGAACGGTATCGTCTATTTATTATTGATGCTCGGCTAACACGGTAATGATATATATATATATATATATATTTGTCCAATTATTTAAGGACCTAACAGAATATACATATACATACACACACACACACAGACACATATATATACACCCCCCCCCTCTTGGGTTACTAAAGGTATGCATGGGGTTAATGTTTGGCGAGTTGTTGCAAGGCAATGACCTTTAAGGTATTGTTGCAAGTCAGCCAACTGTCATGTAAGTCCCGCTCCTATTCTGGAAAGAGCTCACCCCTGTTTTGCCCACTAACAAGGGTGGGGTGAAATGATGAGCCCAGCCACTCTCAGGTAACGCTAGTTACCTGTGAGGTCACCAGGTGGTATAAAGATGGAGGTATAGGGGGTTGGGCCTCAGACCCCAGGAGTGCCCCATCAACACCAGGAGGACTCCAGGTGAAAGAGGAGGGGGTCTCAACCTGTATGCATGTAGTCCTTGTCTAGTAAGTGTGAAACTTTATGCGTAATGATGCAAAATCACCTTTGTTGTTTTAGAGTCAGGGAAGTGTCCCTAGATAGATAGGGCCCCTCACTAGCTAATGGCAAAGCCATAAGAATATACTGAAGGAGTGTGTGCATGGCAGTTTCCTTTGCGTGGGATTCCCAAACACAAGGGGTCTCCAGTGCTGTCACATATCAAGGTTGCATCAATACAAGCCTTGGATGAAGTAAGCACACCAGGTCACTAAAGAGGACAGCTGGGGTTTTGTATTAATGAGGGGTAGATGGGAACCCTGATGGCATTACATCCCCAAGCAGAAATTCTAGGAAAGTGCCTGCATGAGGACTCCAGGATCTTAGAGGTTATGGAAATAGATATTCCCCTTTGACTATGTACAAGACTAGAGTGATGTAAGTCATGTGTGCCTCCCTGTGCAGATGTACGGACTCCAGGGAAGAGAATGTAAGAGTAAAAGCCTGTCCTGTCGATAAAGCCTGTCCTGTTTGTATAAAAGTTCCTAGCGCTCTTTATTACCACCATGAGAGCGTACACTACCAGCCAGCCGAATGCCAACACCCTGAGAAATTAAAGAGAGTCTGTGGCACCACATCTACACTACGTCAGTGTCACTCCTTAGGAGCCGGGCAAGGAGCGGTTACATATATATTATTCATTATGCGCTCAGTCAACTGTCTCCTATCCACATCAAAACCTTACATTTGGTGTTATAAATAAACATGAATTATTCGTTCTGATGAATAATATCCCTAAGACTCCCATTTCTTACCATCAGTCAAAGATTCAGAAACCGTTAATGGACACTCCTACAGTACAGTAAAAGGCTCACAACTTCTGGTGTGGATTCAGCCACACAGACTCTACCAAAATACATAGATATCTTTTTATAAAACTGTGTGTAATGTAATCATATTCTATGTACTGAATGTATTTACAAAGTATCACATGCATGCAATGCTCATAATGAAGGTCTGAAGGCGGTATTTCTTAAGCTAAAGAAAGCAAGAGAGGCAGATGGAGGGCGAAGTTTTACACAAAAACATTGTTATCCTTAGAAGCATTGATTTTATACTAAGACATACAGTAATTACTTTGTTTTACAAAACAGTGTTATTTTCATGGCACGGTGATGGGGGCATCCAGCATAAGCTAATGCAATTATGGGCTCATAGGGGGCATCAGAAATCTGGAATAATAATATGTTTTTATCCAATATCATGTAGCCCCTTTTGCCCCATCACTGAAGGAACTACCAGTACTGCTGTTACCTGTTTGGCTATGTGGGATATGGTAGGGGGTGGGGGTGAAGGGCAGGGGTAGGGGGTGGGGGCGAAGGGCAGTGGTAGGGGGCAAAGGGCAGGGGTAGGAGGTGGGGGGCGAAGGGCAGGGGTAGGATGTGGGGGGCGAAGGGCAGGGGTAGGAGGTGGGGGGCGAAGGGTAGGGAATGGGGGGCGAAGGTCAGGGGAATGGGGTGGGGGGCAATGGGCAGGGGTAGGTTGTGGGGGGCAAAGGGCAGAGGCTGGGGGTGGGGGGCAAAGGGCAAGGGTAGGGGTTGAAGGGCAGGGGTAGGGGTGGGGGGCAAAGGGCAGAGGTAGGGGGCGGGGGGCAAAGGGCAAGGGTTGAAGGGCAGGTGTAGGGTGGGGTTGAAGGGCGGGGATGGGGGGTGAAGGTAGGGGGTGGGGGGTGAAGGGCAGGGGTAGGGGGTGGGGGGTGAAGGGCAGGGGTAGGGGGTGGGGGGCGAAGGGCAGGGGTAGGGGGTGAAGGTAAGGGGTGAAGGGCAGAAGTAGGGGTAGGAGGTGGGGGGCAAATGGAAGGGGTAAGAGGTGGGGGGCGAAGGGCAGGGGTAGGAGGTGGAGGCGAAGGGTAGGGGGTGGAGGGTGAAGGGCAGGGGAAGGGGGTTGGGGGCAAAGGGCAGGGGAAGGGGGTTGGGGGCAAAGGGCAGGGGGTTGGGGGTTATGGGCAGGGGTAGGGGGGCAAAGGGTAGGGGGTGGGGGGAAAAGGGCAGGGGTGGGGGGTGGGGGGTGAAGGGCAGGGGTGGGGGGTGGGGGGTGAAGGGCAGGGGTGGGGGGTGAAGGGCAGGGGTGGGGGGTGGGGGGCGAAGGGCAGAGGTAGGAGGTGGGGGGCGAAGGGCAGGGGAGGGGGGTGGGGGGTGAAGGGCAGGGGTGGGGGGTGGGGGGCAAAGGGCAGGGGTAGGGGGTGGGGGGCGAAGGGCAGGGGTTGAAAGGCAGGAGTAGGGGGTGAAGCTGAAGGGTAGGGGGTGGGTGCAAAGGGCAGGGGTGGGGGGCAAAGGGCAGGGGGTGAAGGGCAGGGGTGGGGGGCGAAGGGCAGGGGTAGGGGTTGAAGGGCAGGAGTAGGGGGTGAGGGTGAAGGGTAGGGGGTGGGGGCGAAGGGCAGTGGTAGGGGGTGGGGGGCGAAGGGCAGTGGGCTGTGGGCAGTGGTAGGGGGTGGGGGGCAAAGGGCAGGGGTAGGAGGTGGGGGGCGAAGGGAAGGGGTAAGAGGTGGACGACGAAGGGCAGGGGGTGGAGGGTGAAGGGCAGGGGTCGGCCCGGTCAGGTAACACGCCGCGATCAATAGGGTTTTTCGGACCCCCTGAGGGGATATTGCAACATTTGAGCTTGGAGCTCGCGCTGAGAGTTAGATCCAGGAGACAGAAGGGGAAGGTAGGGTCAGGGTGTCAGTGGCTCCTAGACTAGGTCTATATTTCCCCTCAGTCCCCAGTTAGGCCCCAACCACGCACAGATAGAGACATTTCCCCC
Source organism: Ascaphus truei (assembly GCF_040206685.1). Classification (NCBI taxonomy): domain Eukaryota; kingdom Metazoa; phylum Chordata; class Amphibia; order Anura; family Ascaphidae; genus Ascaphus; species Ascaphus truei. Next base: position 197,759,939 of record NC_134484.1, on the reverse strand, counting down.
AGTAGCCGTGGTAGTGTTAGGCATCAGCGACAGGACGTCGCGTGGTGACTCGCGGCCTGTGGTCTGGGACCAGACCACCCATGATAATAGACTCTTAAAGGTAAGACCCTCCAACGGGAGTTCGCCCCACGCAGAGGCGGACAACGACGTCACTGGATCAGACGGATCCCTTGTGTTATACGGCGTACCCGGGTACTGGAGTGCCCAGGTATGTAAAAGTGCACCAACAGTCATCAGGGGTAGCGCTATTCCCTATACTTTTGGGTGGGCCCTGACATTGGGGAAAGGACATCAGGGATATTGGTGCCTAGCACCCAATGTACTTTGGGGACACTCACCTGGTGTATTAGGTTGTGTGTGCTATATATTGTGGGGTGCAGGTATCATTTTCTGTGTTCAGTAAAACCCGTTATTAAATACCTGTGTGTGTGATTACTGTTGGTAGTGGTTCCTGTGAGGGGCTTATCCCGCACGCAGGGAGGGGGGGGGCGTGTAGACACCAGGCGAGTGTCGGATTGCTAGGTAACCTTTAGGCTGTGGTAGGAGGGGCGACCACGTTGCCAAGGCTCCTGAGTGGTGTGATCGGAGGGTGCCACTATCTTGGCCATCATTGCGCATGCGCAAGACCCAGCGCATGCACGAGACCCAGCGCATGCACTGAGGAGCATAGATGCGGCGGCCGTTAGGTACAGGCTCCACAGAGGGACTACAATTCCCAGAAGAATCTAGGGCTGCTCCTCAGGTGGGCTGAGACAGCCAATTTGGCACGCTTGAAGGAGATCACGCAAATCAGAGCAGGGATGCTGTGGGGTAAGGTAATGCCTGGATGCAAGTGGTTCCCAGACTAGGCCAGATACTGTACCCCCTTTAGGCCCCAGCTAGGCCACGACTCACACCAGATTGTGGCTGTTACAGGGAAAGCCCATAGCTAGGGACTTTCCCCCAGTAGCTGCCTATGCAGTATAGCACCGGTGGGACGCCATGCATGATTACGGCCTGTGGTCTGGGACCAGACCACCTCCGAAATAGATTCTTAAAAGTGAGACCCTCCAGCGGGAGTTCACCCAATGCAGAGGCGGGCGCCATCGCGGATGTCGCTGGATCAGCGGATCCCTGTTGGTTAGTCAGCAGTACCCGGGTGCAGGAGCCCCGAGCAGGTACCTCAACAAGTGCACGAACAGTTCACGGGATAGCGCTATTCCACACATTTTTGGGTGGGCCCTGCCATTGGGAAAGGACATCAGGGATATTGGTGCCATGCACCCTATGTACATTGGGGACACTCATCTGGGGGATTGGGGTTGTGTGTGGGGGCTATTTACTGTGGGGTACAGGTTGATTAACCTGCGTTCAGTAAAACCAGTTATTATATACCCTGTGTGTGATTATTATTGGTATTGTTTCTGTGAGGGTCATATCCCACCACGGGATCCCTCGCAGGTGGAGGCGCTGCACCGAGGCGAACGAGATATCACCCCAGGCTCCCAGCGGCGGAGGAGGTAGGGGGTGGGGGGCGAAGGGTAGGGGGTGGAGGGTGAAGGGCAGGGGAAGGGGGTTGGGGGCAAAGGGCAGGGGGTGGGGGGTGATGGGTAGGGGGTGGGGGCGAAGGGCAGTGATAAAGGGTGGGGTGCGAAGGGCAGTGGTAGGGGATGGTGGGCGAAGGGCAGGGGTAGGAGGTGGGGTGCGAAGGGCAGGGGTAGGAGGTGGGTGGCGAAGGGTAGGGGGTGGGGGGTGAAGGGCAGTTGAAGGGGGTCGGGGGCAAAGGGCAGGGGGTGGGGGGCAAAGGGCAGGGGTAGGAGGTGGGGGGCGAAGGGTAGGGGGTGGGGGGTGAAGGGCAGTGGAAGGGGGTCGGGGGCAAATGGCAGGGGTAGGGGGTGAGGGGCAAAGGGCAGGGGTAGGGTGTGGGGGGCAAAGGGCGGAGGTGGGGGGTGGGGGGCGAAGGGCAGGGGTAGGGGGTGGGTGGTGAAGGGCAGGGGTAGGCGGTGGGGGGCAAAGGGCAGGGGTAGGGGGTGGGGGGCAAAGGGCAGTGGGCTGTGGTAGGGGGTGGGGGGCGAAGGGCAGGGGTAGGAGGTGGGGGGCGAAGGGCAGGGGTAGGAGGTGGGGGGCGAAGGGCAGGGGTAGGAGGTGGGGGGCGAAGGGCAGGGGTAAGAGGTGGGGGGCGAAGGGCAGGGGTAGGAGGTGGGGGGCGAAGGGTAGGGGGTGGAGGGTGAAGTGCAGGGGAAGGGGGTTGGGGTCAAAGGACAGGGGTAGGGGGTGGGGGGTGATGGGCAGGGGTAGGGGCAAAGGGCAGTGGTAAAGGGTGAGGCGCGAAGGGCAGTTGAAGGGGGTCGGGGGCAAATGGCAGGGGGTGAGGGGCAAAGGGCAGGGGTAGGGGGGCAAAGGGCGGAGGTGGGGGGCGAAGGGCAGGGGTAGGGGGTGGGTGGTGAAGGGCAGGGGTAGGCGGTGGGGGGCAAAGGGCAGGGGTAGGGGGTGGGGGGCAAAGGGCAGGGGTAGGGGGTGGGGGGCGAAGGGCAGGGGTAGGGGGCAGGGGGCAAATGGCAGGGATAGGGGTTAAATGGCAGGGGTAGGGGGCAAAGGGTAGGGGGTGGGGGTGAAGGGCAGGGGTAGGGGGTGGGGGCGAAGGGCAGTGGTAGGGGGTGGGGGGCAAAGGGCAGGGGTAGGAGGTGGGGGCGAAGGGCAGGGGTAGGAGGTGGGGGGCGAAGGGCAGGGGTAGGAGGTGGGGGGCGAAGGTCAGGGGAATGGGGTGGGGGGCAATGGGCAGGGGTAGGTTGTGGGGGGCAAAGGGCAGAGGCTGGGGGGCAAAGGGTAGGGGTTGAAGGGCAGGGGTAGGGGTGGGGGGCAAAGGGCAGAGGTAGGGGGCGGGGGGCAAAGGGCAAGGGTTGAAGGGCAGGTGTAGGGTGGGGTTGAAGGGCGGGGATGGGGGGTGAAGGTAGGGGGTGGGGGGTGAAGGGCAGGGGTAGGGGGTGGGGGGTGAAGGGCAGGGGTAGGGGGTGGGGGGCGAATGGCAGGGGTAGGGGGTGAAGGTAAGGGGTGAAGGGCAGAAGTAGGGGTAGGAGGTGGGGGGCAAATGGAAGGGGTAAGAGGTGGGGGGCGAAGGGCAGGGGTAGGAGGTGGAGGCGAAGGGTAGGGGGTGGAGGGTGAAGGGCAGGGGAAGGGGGTTGGGGGCAAAGGGCAGGGGAAGGGGGTTGGGGGCACATAGGGATATGTTGTTCCCCTGCGGATCATATCCTAAGATGGCTGCCGCTACTATGGTACTACTGCGTGTGCGCACCTCTCCCAAATAGCCACCGTACCTCAGAACACTCTGTGCATGCGCGAGATGTCTTCTACGCATGTGCGGCTATCTGCAATGGCGGCACCCTGCCTAGGCGTTTACCACGGAGCTCCGTGACACCTGAGCGCTCTCAGCACCTCAGCAATAGCCTCCCCCTTCTCCGCTCCTGTAGCGGAAGTAAGGGAGGGAAAGGGGAACCCGGCTACAAAAGCATTCACATGTTCATTTAAAAAAAAAAAAAAGAGAAATTCTAGATAATACTGCAAGAGTTGTACTTAGGAGATCAGGTATTTAAAGACCTTTCTCTCTTCTAGCATATTGAAACAACTGTGAGCGACAAAGCAACACAATATGCTGTCCAAAGCATGTACAGTAACTGTATGGATACGTGTTATAAAATGTTTATTTCAAGAAGAATTGAAAAATTGAAAGAGACAATCCTAGTTGTTTTTTGTTGGTTTTTTTTAATACAGGATTGAAGCAGTGGGTCTTATGACCTGAACCCCACTAATTTCAGCTCAGGGGACCCCCTGCTTCCAGAGGTACATAGTTCTGTAGGGGGTGCCAGTAGCCTCTCTATCGTTTACTACATGGCTGCTTTCCAAAGCTTCCGAGCCAATAGTGAGCCATGAAGTTATCTGATTCTAAAAAATGACTACACAATTCTGTGCAGAATACAATGATACACAGTATTTGCGGTACAGTAATATCTGCTTGATTGCACTGTAGCCCCAAACTCCAAAAGTTAGAAATAAAAAAAAAACTTTTAAACTTTAAGGGTAATTGAACAGATTAATAACAGTCTAGAAGGAAAATTGTTTATAGTGTTTCAAGACACCGTTGAATGTCACAACAGGAACACAGATAGTCTGACATTTAAAGGCATTGATCTACTTGGAGAAGACATGCAAGGGGGAAAGAGGCTGAAAAAGCTATAAAAGCAAGAGAGCTATTGCATATATAAATTATGCATCCTGTCACCGAATGGTCTAAATTAGGAAATAGAATGAATATCTTTTATGTAGTCATTATTAATTTTGTGGCTTGTTTCTTTGTGCTTTTATTGTTGATTAATGACTTTTTTTAATCAATAGAAATTGACGTATAGTATTTTTTGTTACATTGATTATGTTTATCTATTTGTCAATAATGTTATTGATTTATAATGTATTGTACATGTTATTGTTTAATACACTTCCCTATGTACAGGAAAAGTCATGATAGTAATCTACTAGTTTTTATGTATATTGCAAAAATCAATTCTTATTGAATAATTGATCGAATAATGAGTTGTTGCTTATATAACGTCATAGTCCCTAGCTGGAACTAACAGATGTTATGACTGTGTAACATCTTAAGTGTCACATTTAAAGTGTCTGTAGAGTTAATTTTGGAGTTGAAATTGGAAGTGAAGATTAGAGGAAGATGCACTCTGCACAACAACAACTTTGCAACTGTGAGAACTTGACTTGCTAAATGCTATGATTGTTTGTACTCTTCCTATCCTCCAATAACTGGGAAGTCTCTCCTCCTGCATCTCACTATGCCCTCCCTATTGCTTTTTCTGTTTACTGTTCCCTCACTCCTTTGTGAACTTCTCTGTTCTTTCCAACTGTGTCCTGGGACCTCTTCTCTTTTCTCTGTACACACTCTCTCTAGGTGACCTAATAACATCTTTTGGGTTTAATTATCACCTCTATGCTGACAACACACAAATATACCTTTCAACACCCGACCTTACACCTGCTGTACAAACCAAAGTTTCTGAATGTCTCTCTGCTATATCATCCGCCGCCTTAAACTCAACATGGCTAAAACAGAGCTCCTCATACTTCCTCCCAAACCTGGCCCTACTACCTCCTTCCACATTACTGTTGGAACTACGATCATTCACCCAGTAGCCCAAGCACGCTACCTAGGGGTCACACTCGACTCCTCTCTCACATTCGCCCCTCACATTCAAAACATTTCTAAAACTTGTCGCTTTTTCCTCCGCAATATAACAAAGATACGCCCTTTCCTCTGTTGCTCGACTGCTAAAATTCTGACTCAGGCCCTCATTCTCTCCAGTCTTGATTACTGTAACCTCCTGCTGTCCGGCCTTCCTGCCTCTCACCTGTCTCCCCTACAATCTGTCCTAAACGCTGCTGCCAGAGTCACGCTACTCTTTCCTAGATCTGTCTCAGCATCTCCCCTCATGAAATCCCTCTCCTGGCTTCCGATCAAATCCCGCATCTCACACTCCATTCTTCTCCTCACTTTTAAAGCTTTACACTCTTCTGCCCCTCCTTACATCTCAGCCCTAATTTCTCGTTATGCACCATCCAGACTCTTGCATTGTTCTCAAGGATGTCTTCTTTCTACCCCCTTTGTATCTAAAGCCCTCTCCCGCCTTAAACCTTTTTCGCTGACTGCCCCACACCTCTGGAATGCCCTTCCCCTCAGTATCCGACTAGCACCCTCCCTATCCACCTTTAAGACCCAACTTAAGACACACTTGCTTAAAGAAGCATATGGATAGCACTGTGGATATTCTGAACACATGATACATAAAGCTTGGCCCCCTGCAGATGCACTTACCAGAACTCGTTCTCGTTCACAGAAGCCGGCTGGATTCCGGAGTCACAACCGGAGCAAATACACTTAGCAGGAAGTGTGTAACCAGCCTATCTACCATGTGGTGGCTGGCATACACTCAATTGTATTTGCTCCGGTCGTGACAACGGAATCCAGCCGGCTTCTGTGAACGAGAACAGGGGGCCTTTTTCCACACATGCGCACTCGCACCACACTAACATCCGAATACACGCGGAAGTGATCTTACAGTGAATGCCACGGAATCAGTGCCAGCGCGCAGGACTGCTGCATAGGAAACTACACCTTGCCCCCTTGCCTGATCCATTGCGAAGCCGATGCGATGAGGAGCTCATTTGACCTACATTTGAACTAACTTTTACATACATGTAAGTTACTATATTGTCGTTGTTTTTATCTAAATATACCTTATTCTTACCTTGGTGCGCTGCTGTGCTTTCTTTCTTGGTCTTTTTTATTTAATACTGACCACCTTAAAACTCGCCCCATAAATCAAGCATCCCAATAGCCTGCACTCATGGCTATTGTCCCACAGCCACTCCTACCACCCGTTGTGACCAAGCACTGCCATCTTCAGAACTTATTCCCTCACCTGCTGTCTGTGTATGTCTCCCATCATACAACTTAGATTGTAAGCTCTTCGGGGTAGGGATTCCTTTCCTATTGTCAGGAATCGGCGTTCTCCTCGCTTCCCACACAGAGCACTCCCTCTCCGCAGGGAGCCCCTGGAGACACAAAACAATCCTGCCTTACCAGCCTCCACGGCTCCTCGCCCCTGCCGCCGTCGCGGGATCACTCCCCTCGGCGATTCCTCTGCTCAGCGCCGGGCGCGCACACGCCCTCCTGCACGCACACCTACACGCACGCCAGCCCCAGACGTTATGTGCATGCATTCCCAGCTTACAGAGCACACGCCTAACAGAGCACTTTTAACCACTGCTCCTGCAGTGAGGCGTCGCCCCCAAGCATCACACAGTTCCATGCAAATCAAGGATTACACTCAGCTGGGCTGTAACACCTCCCTCCTATCAGGGAAGACTCCTTGCAGTCCTCCAGGCCTGCCCCCTTTTCCCATTGGCCTGCCCAGCTTTATTATGCCTGTGCTTCCCATCACTCGTCGCTCGACATAGTCTCTGTATGGAAGTACTTCTGGATTCTCTCAGTGTTTTCACAGGTTCTGACGCGGCTTGTACGACTACCCCCTCTGGCTCTCGATCTCGGCACCCCTTGGACAACGCTCACTCTGGTAACCCCTTGAACACGGCTTGGACTACGACCTATCTCCACTCTCCACTCCCTGACCTCGGCAAGGCATTCATCACTCTATCTCTACAACCGGTACCAGCAAGTATTGTCTACCTTACTACACCTGGCCTGGCAACGCTTCATACCACACTCCGGACACGCTCCCTTTGCTGTGGGTGCGTGTATTACCACTTCTCCCTTCAGCTCAGGGGACGGGTCTGGTCTGCGGGCAGCACCGGCGTAACATTATGTCGAGCCCACAAGACGCAGACCAGACCGAACTACAGCAGTTTCTCTCTAATCTGCTTCAGCAAAACCAGGCCATGGCGGATCAAATTGTGACACTTACACGCCAGGTCGCAGTACTCTCAGACAGGGTACCGACTGCGACCCCGCCAGATGTAAGCCCCCACTCCGCAAGCGCAGTTAGCATTTAAGATGTAAGGATTCCTCCCCCCAAGCCTTATGCAGGTGAACCGCAAGATTGTAGGGGGTTTCTAAACCAGTGTGAGGTGCAGTTTGAAATGGTCCCCCATCTCTACAATACTGATCGCAAGAAGGTAGCCTACATTTATAACCTCCTCACTGGCAGCGCCCTGGCTTGGGCTTCCCCGGTTTGGGAGCGACGTTCTGACCTTACCCAAGATTACCCGGCATTTAAAGCAGAGTTTCAACGGGTATTCGATTCCCCCGCTCGTCGGGAGATGGCATCTGTTTCTCTCCTCCAGATCACTCAGGGATGGCGGATGGTGACACAGTATGCTGTGGAATTCCGGACTCTAGCAGCCGAGACTAACTCGGGACAAGAGGCTCTCGTCTCCGTATTCTGGCAAGGCCTGGCAGATCCCATCAAGGACGAACTCTCTCGCCAATCCAGGCCGGATCAACTGGAGGTCCTGATTGATTTGGCCGTCCGAGTGGATCAACGCATCCAGGTACGCCGCTCAGAGCGTCAGCGCACTCGCTTCCATAACTTTCAAGTTCCGTTCCCCAGTACTCTCAGCAGCACTCCTGCTCCCCCAAGTACTACCACACCTCTTCGTCCTGCACTGGAGTTGCCAGAGCCAATGCAATTGGGGATACAACGCATCTGCACACCGATACGGCAGTTCCGCCACGCCAGGGAATTGTGTTTCTACTGCGGATCCATGGAACATCTGGTTCGGGAGTGTCCACTGTGTCCGGGAAACGGGAACACCCAGTGAGTACAGAGGGGCTCTCTCTGGGTGTAATGTCTCCACGTCCCCTTCATAAAGATGAACTCCCTAAGAAACTTACATTTCCAGTCTTCCTTTCAGGCGATAAGTTCAAGACTTCTACCGCCGCTTTCATTGACTCAGGAGCTGGAGGAAACTTCGTGGATCTTGAATTCGCCAGGGTAAACCGTATACCACTAGTGAGAAAGAAGGTTCCCATCGCACTCGTCGGTATCGATGGACGTCCTCTTACCCCGGCCCACATCTCCTTAGAGACGGCTCCCTTGCTTCTGTCCTCACATCTGCACAAGGAGACCTTAGTTCTCGATGCCATTCACGCTCCTGGGATACCCATCACCCTTGGTCTTCCTTGGCTACAGCTTAACAATCCTCTCATTGACTGGACTGCCTCCGCTCCCATTTCCTGAAGGTCGAGGTCAGGCGAGACTCATCAACTGCTGGCCAATACCTCTGTTCCCGAAGTTATTCTACCTTCCGTTTACCATCAATTCCGGGACGTTTTCAATAAGGTACAGTCAGACCTCTTGCCTCCACACAGGACTTACGATTGTCCAATCGATCTAGTTCCTGGTTACTCCCTACCCAAGTCCAAGACCTACCCCTTGTCGTTACCAGAATCTCACGCTATGGATGAATATATACAGGAGAATCTCAAGAAAGGCTTTATTCGTCACTCCAATTCCCCAGCAGGGGCTGGGTTTTTCTTCGTCAAGAAAAAGGACGGGTCGTTGAGGCCTTGCATCGACTACAGGGGTTTAAACCAGATAACTATTAAAAATCGTTACCCCCTTCCCCTTATTACCGAACTGTTCGATAAATTACAGGGGGCCAAGATTTTTTCCAAGTTGGATCTGCGTGGTGCCAATAACCTGGTGCGCATCAGGAAGGGGGATGAATGGAAGACGGCCTTCAACACGCGTAGTGGACACTACGAATATCTGGTAATGCCTTTCGGCTTATGTACTGTAATGCTCCCGCTGTCTTCCAGGATTTCATCAACGACGTCTTTCGTAAGGTACTCAATATTTTTGTTATTGTATACTTGGATGATATCCTGATTTTTTCCAAAGATCTCCAGGACCATATACGCCACACCTCCTACGTCCTTTCCCGTCTCCGTGAACACCATTTGTACGCCAAACTGGAGAAGTGCACCTTTCATACGACCTCTACTCCGTTCCTGGGGTATATCATTTCCGATGAGGGGTTTATGATGGACTCCGGTAAACTTCAAGCAGTCACTGAATGGCCAAGACCCAATTCTCTCAAGGCCATACAACGTTTTATAGGGTTCGCTAATTACTATCGTAAGTTTATACGGAGTTTTTCCACCATTGTGGCACCCCTCACTGCGCTCACCAAAAAAGGAGCTGATCCTTCTGCTTTGTCATCCGAGGCCATCTCCGCCTTCGAGACACACAAGGAAGCCTTTATATCCGCACCTATTCTCCGTCATCCCAACATCGAACTTCCCTTCGTCCTGGAGGTCGACGCTTCTGATTGCGGCGCTGGTGCCGTTCTTTCCCAGAGACCCACGCCCCAAGATAAGTTACATCCCTGTGCATATTTTTCCAAAAAATTATCGTCTGCCGAGAGGAATTATGATGTGGGTAACAGGGAACTTTTGGCCGTGAAGATGGCTCTTCAAGAGTGGAGACACCTGCTGGAGGGGTCAAAAGAGCCGTTTACTATTCTCACGGACCACAAGAACCTTCTTTACATAGAGAACGCTCGACGCCTTGGTCCACGACAGGCTCGTTGGGCTCTGTTTTTTTCTCGATTCGATTTTCACCTGTCCTATATCCCCGGGACCAAGAATGTAAAGGCAGACGCACTCTCCCGAATACATTCTTCTGAAGAGAGGCCAGAGGAGTTGTTGGAGATTATCCTTCCACATGAGAGGATTCTCGCTACGTCTACGTTCAAGAATCGACAAGATTTTGCACTCCCAAAGACGCATTCCCAAGGACTTGGTCGTTCCCGACAACAAACTCTTTGTACCATCCAAATTTGTTCCAGAGGTCCTGTCTTGGGGTCACTCCTCTAAATCTGCAGATCATCCAGGTTTTAAGAAGACTACTGATCTCATTCGTCGGAATTTCTGGTGGCCAAGGATGTCTCAAGATATTCTGGAGTTTACCCGCGCATGCCCCACGTGCGCTCAAAGCAAGACTCTCCGTCAAAAGCCTCAGGGTTTTCTGTTACCCCTTCCAGTTCCCGACCGCCCCTGGTCCCACATTTCTATGGACTTCATCGTGGAGTTGCCCAAGTCCAGAGGAATGAACACTATCTTGGTGGTCGTGGACAGGTTCTCGAAGATGTCCCATTTCATTCCACTTAAAGGATTACCCACCTCCCCCGCCCTTGCTGATATCTTTACGGAGCAGATTTTCCGGATTCATGGGATCCCTTCGTCCATTGTTTCTGACAGAGGTTCTCAGTTCGTATCCAAATTTTGGAGAGCTTTAACGAAGAGATTGGGCATCTCTTCTTCCTTCTCTTCCGCCTATCATCCTCAGTCCAATGGACAAACGGAGAGAATCAATCAATCCCTGGAGAAGTACCTGAGATGTTATATATCCGATTTCCTGGCTGATTGGGCTCAACTCCTCTCTTGGGCAGAGTATGCCGTCAATTCTGCAAAAAACGAGTCCACCCGGGAGTCACCCTTCTTTATAAATTATGGGTTCCACCCTCCCTGTCTTCCCATCCCCAACATTCCTTCTGGAGTACCAGCCGTAGATGAACGCATTTCTTCCCTCCAAACCGCATGGTCCAGGATTCAGTCTACCCTTCTCAACTCCTCCCGCAGATCGAAACTACAGGCCGATTGTCGTCATCGTTCGGCGCCCAGTTACAAACCAGGGGATTTCGTATGGCTCTCCTCTAGGAATATCCACCTCAAGATACCATCTCCTAAACTGGCACCTAAGTTCCTGGGACCCTTCCCTATTTGTGAACAAATCAATCCTGTGGCATTACGGCTCCAACTACCACCCAGTATGAAGATTCCCAATGTCTTTCATGTGTCCCTCTTAAAACCATTCATCTCCAGTCACTTCTTTCCGGATCAGACTCGTAAACCGGATCCCATTACTGTACAAAATAATGAGGAATACGAAGTTCACTCTCTTTTGGATTCTCGCCTATCCAGGGGTCAGCTCCAGTTCTTGGTGCAGTGGAAGGGCTTTGGCCCTGAAGAGAGATCCTGGGTACCTTCAAAGGACATTCATGCCCCGGCCCTTCTTAAGTCCTTCAGGAAAAAGTTTCCAGAGAAACCGTTCTTGGACCGTCCTGAGGCCGTTCCTGAAGAAGGGGGTACTGTCAGGAATCGGCGTTCTCCTCGCTTCCCACACAGAGCACTCCCTCTCCGCAGGGAGCCCCTGGACACACAAAACAATCCTGCCTTACCAGCCTCCACGGCTCCTTGCCCCTGCCGCCGTCGCGGGATCACTCCCCTCGGCGATTCCTCTGCTCAGCGCCGGGCGCGCCCACGCCCTCCTGCACGCACACCTACACGCACGCCAGCCCCAGACGTTATGTGCATGCATTCCCAGCTTACAGAGCACACGCCTAACAGAGCACTTTTAACCACTGCTCCTGCAGTGAGGCGTCGCCCCCAAGCATCACACAGTTCCATGCAAATCAAGGATTACACTCAGCTGGGCTTAACACCTCCCTCCTATCAGGGAAGACTCCTTGCAGTCCTCCAGGCCTGCCCCCTTTTCCCATTGGCCTGCCCAGCTTTATTATGCCTGTGCTTCCCATCACTCGTCGCTCGACATAGTCTCTGTATGGAAGTACTTCTGGATTCTCTCAGTGTTTTCACAGGTTCTGACGCGGCTTGTACGACTACCCCCTCTGGCTCTCGATCTCGGCACCCCTTGGACAATGCTCACTCTGGTAACCCCTTGAACACGGCTTGGACTACGACCTATCTCCATTCTCCACTCCCTGACCTCGGCAAGGCATTCATCACTCTATCTCTACAACCGGTACCAGCAAGTATTGTCTACCTTACTACACCTGGCCTGGCAACGCTTCATACCACACTCCGGACACGCTCCCTTTGCTGCGGGTGCGTGTATTACCACTTCCCCCTTCAGCTCAGGGGACGGGTCTGGTCTGCGGGCAGCACCGGCGTAACACCTATTGTCTGATTTTGCTGCACTTATTGTATTATTATAATTCCCTGTACTGTATTCTTTGTGAAGCGCTGAGTACACTTGGCACTATACTGTAAAATAAAGACATACAATATAATCCCCATATAAAGTGAGGTGAGTCGAACTCACAAATCAAGTAGAGTCTGGACTGGACAACAGATGTTGGAGTTACGCAGCAGGTGTGGGGATGTGGAATCGTCACAGGCACGAGTCACGACCCTACCCGGGATTTATAGTGAGGAGCTGGTTTAAACTATTGCGCTGTGTGTGCATTGTTAATGGCTGTGATCTTTTTAATGATTGAATAAAACCTACTTCATCATCAACAATCCCCTCTGTTCTCTTCATTTTTATTTGTTTTTTATTTGTGATTGACCTGTACAGGGGTATGTTTCTGGACTCTCAAATGTTTCAGATGTCCTTCCTTAGGCTGCGCTCATAGTGCCGGCGACAGCGTGGCAAAACACATGCATTTAAGCCGTCGCGTGCGCTTATAGTAAGCGTGACGCGATGGAGCGGCGGATTGGTTGCGATCGCTGGAAATCATCTCTATTTGACTTTGCAGCGACCGTCGCCTGCTGTCGCGTCGCCGGCACTATAAGCATAGGCTTAGCTTTACTTACAAATGAATACAATATATTATAAATCAATTATCATCAAAACAAATCACTTTTTTTTTTCTTCCCGAATCTGGACTTGAGCTGAAGTGCTAAGTGCTATTTTTAATTCTGGGAACCCCCAGGTTCTGAAACATAAATTTGTCTGCCATTTTTTTCTCTTTCCAGAAATCAATATGACTTCCAGCTCAGCCTCACTCCTGCAAACCATTAGAAAGCCACAGTCACTAGTATTATATCCAATGATTGTTCTTGGTTGACCCCAGCAGTAATGTTCTTTTCTTTATCCACTGCATTCAAAATGAATGCCTGCTACAGCATACAGGCATACCCCGGTTTAAGGACACTCACTTTAAGTACACTCGCGAGTAAGGACATATCGCCCAATAGGCAAACGGCAGCTCACGCATGCGCCTGTCAGCACGTCCTGAACAGCAATATCGGCTCCCTACCTGTACCGAAGCTGTGCGCAAGCGGGGAGACTATAGAGCCTGTTACAAATGCGTTATTTACATCAGTTATGCACATATGTGAAGACTGCAGTACAGTACATGCATCAATAAGTGGGAAAAAGGTAGTGCTTCACTTTAAGTACATTTTCGCTTTACATACATGCTCCGGTCCCATTGCGTACGTTAATGCGGGGTATGCCTGTATTTAGGTGCACAAGATAGGTAGCCGGGGGCTACATAGAATAGTATAAAGTTTAAAAGGGTTCCACAGTTCTTCAGATGTGTATTTCAGAATAGTGATTTTTAACATTTATTCACAATGGCTGAATACATTTGAGAAGACATAGAATCCATTATATTTCTGAAAAATGCAAAATGTTGACAAATAAACGTATACATTTGCGAAATTATTTAAAAGTTTGCTGTAATATTAATGGCAGAAAGTATTAAGCATTATAATCAACATGGCACACGAGAGGTTAACGTTGATTTGCAAACTGACTTAAAAATATAGGAATTTATTTTCTTGCCGGCCACACCACTCATCAGGCCTAGTTTTGTTATTTTTTTATAGGACTTAGGTTATCTCAAGTCAATATCTGGGTTTTAGAAAATCTGGCATCACAATTCTTCTGACAGCAGAAATAAACAAATCCCCTCTTTTTGTATCTTGAAAGAGATTCCTGAAGGGGATCTGCATATACCAGAGGGTGTGGCTAAGAAGGTATTCTAAAAACGGTGTAATGTTACTAAATATGAAATCCAGGGCATGACAGCGATTCAACAACAAAAGACAGGGGTGCCCAATGCTACATCAAATTGACAAAACATATATGGTAATAAGTATAAAGTTTAAATACTTCAATAATAATAGTAATTACTTGTTTTTTTAGTTAAACCCTTTGGCCAAAGCATCGTAAGCCTGCCTACCACGTCAAGGTAAACCAAAAATGCAGCACACCCCTCCCCATCTTTTTAACTTGGGAGGTTCTGGCAATTTGCTGAATGGACAAGACTCACTGCAGTTGCTTCCCCTCATACAGAGGTAACAGGAAGGGTTCACAGTTTTAGTGTTAGGACCTCAGAAGTTGCTAGGCCCGCCCTTGAATACTGATTACAGCATCCAAGGCTGTAATACACACACAGGCATACGGAAGGAATGAACCTTTCCACTGCCTGCACTAACAGGACTGACAGAGGAAAGGCCCAGGAAAAGAAGTAGCTGCCGGAAGGCTGGGCTATAGTTGTGACAGGACTTGAAGCGAGATGTCCACCTTTATCTATTATTAGGACTTAAATTAAGATCTAATAACATTTTAGGTTTGAAATATGTGAATGTTCTAAGGGGTTCACAAACGTTTTCTCGCCACTGTATTGTTATGGATTGAGGGGAGATATTATTCATTTAAGGGGCCTTTGCAGAAGGTGAAAACTGGGTCAGCTAGTTAGTTTTGTGTATTAACCCTTTTTCCATATACAAGTTACGTGCTCACAGGTGTGCCATACGTGACAGATGCATTGACAAAAAAAAAAAAAAGAATGTATTTTAAAATCTAAATCGTCTTGAACAAAATGCAGTATGCAATATTTTTTTCAGTCTATAGCTATACAGAAAGAAAAGAGGTGTACCCGGGAGCTTCTAATAAATTAATCTCTATGTAGAACAAAGATAACAGAAGTGTAATTTCTTATCAACAAGTGTATATTCCAGGCAAAAGGTGACACATTGTGCTCATTTGCACACCATTTCCCAGAATCCCTTGCTGCAGTGGGAGCACTGTATGCTAGGTGAAATGGTTGAAAGGCAGGGTTGCAGACCTGTCTAAGACATGTGAATGTGCTCACAACTGATATTCTTTATTGGATATATATATATATATATATATATAAAATGGAAATACAACTGTATGCTCATTTGCATGTCTTAGGCAGGTCTGCAACCCCGCCTTTCACCATTATCACCCAGCACACAGCACTTCCACTGCAGCAAGGGATTCTGGGAAATGACATGCAAATGAGCACAGTGTGTCACTTTTTCCTTCAAAAACCATTTTTAACATGGTTCCCTATAGGCTTAAGCTTGCTGCATGGTCACAGCTTTGAGAACAGCCAGGGTTAAGATGCATAGCCAGAAAACCCACCCACAGACAGACGTTTTTCCCAGAATCCCTTGCTGCAGTGGAAATGCTGTGTGCTGGGTGATAATGGTGAAAGGCGGCGTTGCAGACCTGCCTAAGACATGCAAATGAGCATACAGTTGTATTTCCATTTGCTATATACTTTGCTGTGGAGGGTTTTTGTCACTTTTTTTACTCACCATAACTTAACTCATATATATATATATATGTAGCCTGGAGTTCCTGCAGCTCCTTGAGACCCCCCTCCCTTGGAGCAGTGCGGTCGCGGGTGCCGTCGGAGCCAGCGCCGGGCCCGACGGCTACTTCCAAGGGTGGGGGCCGGAGCGGGGAGTCGCGTGCTGTTCCCTGATGCGGCCGATTGCCAGGGACGCGAGCGGCCCGTTGTTAGGGCCGCGATCGCGTTGCCGAGGTCCCAGCGGCTCGGGGTACAGGGCGCCGCCATTGCGCAACAGCTCGCGCATGCGCAGGGATAGTCAGGCGCCCGGAGAGCCCCAGAGTGATCGCGCAGAAAGAACCCCAGAGCCCTTAGGAAGTCGCACGAGGGCAGGGACTGTTCAGGAGAGGTTGCGACGGCCATTAGGGATTCGTGAAGGCGCGCACGCGGCCCCAATATGTTTGCAGCCTCCACGGGACTACAACTCCCATGAGGCTTAGGGCCAAGCACACCAGGTGCCTCCGTGTGGCCAATGAGGGCCAAGGATCTCTAGAGGGAGAAAGTGGATACATTGTTTGGGCTTGCAGCACGCTAGTTAGTTGGAGCTGGGGAGCTGTGAGGGAAGGAAGGGTGCAGAGAGCATGTGCAGCTTCTGCATCGAGTAAGGTCCCCCACATCCCAAGTAAGGCCCCAACTCCCCACCAGGTTAGTGGGTAAGTGCTGAGGGACGGCCCAAGATAGGGACGCTGCCCTTAGTGCGTGTGTGTGTGCTGTCTTGTCAGGATCACGGCTGGCAGTGCTGTGAGGCCTGACAAGAAGGCATAGTGTTAGTGTGCAGCAAGTTGCTGTACGCGTTCCGAAGGTTGCAGTGCGTAGCTGCTAGTGTTAGTGTTCAGTGAGTCAGGACTGGGACGAGTTAGGGGAGTGGGGCAGGTTATTACCCCTGTAGGCCCCTAGGAGTTTTCCCCAAAGTCATTACAGGTTGCTGTGCTGTAGGGACGGCCTATAGTATAGTGCATGTCACTAAGTGCTGTAGGGACAGGTCCTATGTTAGGGATCCTGTCACAGTAGGGTAGCTTAGATAGGGACACAGCGGACACTGCGGTTCCTGCTGAGAGGTTCGGATCCAAGTTGGGGTCCGCAGAGACTGTTTCCAGGTCCGGATCGCCCCTGGCGGTCCGCGTGTAAGGAGTCCGGTGTAGGATCAGACGGAACCATCACACGACGGATCCTTTGTGAAACCAGTTGGAGATCCGAGCACGGGAGTGCTCGGCAGGTACTATCTAATACACAAGTGCACCAACGGGCCCTTAGTATAAATAGTGACTGCGCAGTCACCCACGTTCTCTCCTAGAGTGCGGGACATTGGGTGGGGATTCTCGGGACACTGGGTGGGATCACCTGGTGTTGGGGAAGCGTCCTGCGCGACGTAGTAAGTGTCTCCTCTAGAGAGGGACACAGGTTATTATGATATTGCCGTGATCTGTTGTCTTGCATGTTCAGTAAAGTCACTAGTTAATATATATATATATATATATATATATATCTGTGTGTGAGTATTGATTATTGTGATTGTCCTGCGAGGAACCACTCCCCCTCTGGTGGGAGCCATCGCAGGTGGAGGCGCTGCATCGTTGTAAGTGAGTACCCCTAGTATAAATGCCCCAGGTTCCCCGTGGCGGAAGCTCAGCCCTCCTGTGAGCCAACAGGTATAGCACCACACTGAGAAGTAGTCAGATACACCTACCCACCCCAATCTCACTTAGGGGGGGGAAAGAGGGCTACATTATATATATATATATATATATATATATATATATATATATATATATATATAGTGGGGTTGCAGACCTGCCTAAGACATGAAGATGAGCATACAGTTGTATTTAGATTTGTGTATATATATATATATATATATATATGTATATATATATATATATATTTAATTATGGAGATATTACCAGATTGGAGTCCAGTAATGAGGAGACAGCACACCAGGAATGATATTCAAAATGATTCTGTATTGTAGAAAAATACAGGCGCACCAGCCAACGTTTCGGTCTGCAGAGAGCGACCTTCTTCAGGGCAGTGCAATGGTCAAATGACCGTGACATACATTTATACCCATTATGACAACACCCTGTGACTCATGACACCCAATTCACCAATCAAAGCATAAGAAAAGCCCACGAAATAGCTCACCTGTTGTCAGTAATAGACTTACCTGTTAGATTGCAGGCTGGTGGTCATGTGTGTCTTTATTGCTTAAGGGATTGGTCAGATGTCAGCAAGCAAAGAGTATGGTGGCTGCCTGGTGTCAATCAGCTGTTGCCACATCATAATTGCACATGGGCAAACAAGAGCACTATTTATGCTTTATATGCACCGTCGTGGCTCCATTAGGGCAGATTGTGGACTGCGCATGTGCAGACCGGAGAGTACGGCGTCACCATGATACATAAAGTATGGTGCCCGCTTCTTGTATGCTTATCGTGAATGCGCACGCGCGACCAATCGTAGCATCGTAGATACTGTTTGTATCTTGTATACACGCAGTTGTCGAAGGGTCAATCATAAGCTGCACATTTGCATAAGGAGGCGTCCGGCGTCACCATGGCAACCAGCCCTAAGTGACAGAAGCATAATACTCAGGGTTTATGTGAAACATAAAAGGCAGCTAAACCAAGTACAATTTAATGCTGCATGAATGTAAAAACGTGTATATGACACAATATTTTTGTCAAATCTATGGGGGAAAAAATTCCATTAATCGAAATTGTCATGATAAAAATGACACCATAGGGCTATTATTACTACAACAGGAGAGGATAAATGGAAAAAGAAAAGGAACGTGTGTATAATACAGTGCAAAGAGTGAAAAAAGACATGCAAGACAAATGTACAAAGAATACCGAAAATTCAATGAAATAAATCAAAAGAAATTATAAAAAACAACTGAGTTTTAAATCTTCATAGAGTCCCTATTGTGCCATGGTTTTAAAATCTTGTATAAATCTGGCTTCTTGTTGGAGGAGGATTTTGCCCCTATCTCCTACGCGAAGTAAGGGCTGAACTTGAAAAATAGGTATACACCTCATTGTTGCCAGGGTATGCCGATGTTGTTTAAAGTGCCTGGCTACTGGTAAGTGCTTGAGATCTTCATCGCCATCTATATTTTGTAACGATTTTCGAATTGTTGAGCGATGTATGGCAATACGTTCTTTCAACATACGTGTTGTTTTGCCCATATAGCATAATCCACATGGGCATTTTATTAAATAAACCACAAATCGTGATTCGCAGTTTAAATGGTGTTGTATTTTGATGGCAACAGCACTTTGTGGATGAGAAAAAGTCGCACCCTGTTGGATAAACTGGCAGTTGGTACAGCCATGACAGCGGAATGATCCTGGTTAATTAACCAGCCAGGTCTTTGGTGTAGAATACTTTCTGGTCGGGTCTGCATCTGTCAACATGTCTCCGAGACGTGGTCCCTGTGTGTAACAAAATAGTGGGGGTTCCTTGAGCAATTTTCCAATCTTGTTATCATTCTCCAATATGTGCCAATGTTTTTTGACACAGTTCTTAATAAAGCTGGATGCAGTAGTATAGGTACTAACCACATTAAAGCGCGATGTTCCACTATTTGCAACTTTTGGTGTCAGCAGGGCACTCCTATCCACCAGCCTCACTTTCATTAGCGCCTCCTCGCTAATGTTCGCAGAACAATAGCCCCATTCGTAGAACTTTTTGGCCATCTTGAGTAGGGCATCGTCCGCCAATTCTGGATTCTTTTCACTCGTAAGAGTTGTGAGTAAGGTAAAATCCTTTTGAGGGATACAGGGTGGTGGCTGGATGCGTGCAAAAGCGTGTTTTTATCTGTGGCTTTAGTATAGACCCGTGTGGCTAGTGTTCCTTGGTTTTTAAAGATAACTGTATCCAGAAACGTGATTTCTTTAGTGCTAAAGCTCATGGTGAAATGGATTGTGGAAGGTATGGTATTCAGATGATTCACATACTCCAAAAGTTGTTCTTCAGTGCCCCCCAGATGATAAACACATCATCGATATATCGGACATATTTTTTGATGCATTGTGTATGTGGTGCATCATATAACACGTGTCTGTTCATAAACATCCATATACAAGTTTGCATATGAGGGGGCCATGTTGAAGCCCATCGCCGTACCCATGAGTTGCAAAAAGTAACTATGTTCAAACTTGAAAAAGTTTTTATGTACAAAAAAAAAAAAAAAAAAAGTTTTTATGCAAGATCACCTCCACGAGCTTGCTCCGAATTGCCTCTAGGCCCTCTGCGTGTGGAATATTCGTGTACAAGCTGGCCACATCCGTGGTGAACAATATGCATTCAGAGGGATCAAATGATAGGTTACCCATCTTCACGATAAAATCTGTGGTATCTTTGCTGACATCTGACCAATCCCTTAAGCAATAAAGACACACATGACCACCAGCCTGCAATCTAACAGGTAAGGCTATTACTGACAACAGGTGAGCTATTTCGCGGGCTTTTCTTATGGTGAACTAGCTGAGAGACCCGGCGTTGCCCGTGAGTAAAATTTCCCGCTAGGAAAAGGTGGGGGGAGGGACAATGGACAGGAGATGGGGTGGGGGGAGGGACAGTGGACAGGAGGAGGGGAGGGACGGGGACAGTGGACAGGAGGGGACGGGGACAGTGGATAGGAGAGGGTGACAGTGGACAGGAGGGGGGGCAGTGGACATGTGTGGGGGGGCGGGGGACAGTGGACAGGAGGGGGACAGTGGACAGGAGGGGGGGACAGTGGACAGGAGGGGGGGACAGTGGACAGGAGGGGGGGACAGTGGACAGGAGGGGGGGGACAGTGGACAGGAGGGGGGGACAGTGGACAGGGGGGGGTGACAGTGGACAGGAGGGGGGAGAGTGGACAGGAGGGGGGGAGAGTGGACAGGAGGGGGGGAGAGTGGACAGGAGGGGGGGTGAGTGGACAGGAGGGTGGGTGAGAGTGGACAGGACGGGACAGTGGACAGGAGGGGACGGGACAGTGGACAGGAGGGGACGGGACAGTGGACAGGAGGGGACGGGACAGTGGACAGGAGGGGACGACGACAGTGGACAGGAGGGGGACGACGACAGTGGACAGGAGGGGGACGACGACAGTGGACAGGAGGGGGACGATGACAGTGGACAGGAGGGGGACGACGACAGTGGACAGGAGGGGGACGACGACAGTGGACAGGACGGAGACGACGACAGTGGACAGGAGGGGGACGCGGAGGCAGGGAGGGGGAGAGTGAAAGGCAGGGGGAGTGAGCGCCGGGGAGGGGAGGTGAATGAGCGCCGGGGAGGGAGGTGAGTGTGATGGGGGGGGGGGGGGGTGGAGGGAGGTGAGTGTGATGGGGGGGGGGGGTGTGAAGAGAGGTGTGTGCGTGTGTGTATACCCGGCGTTGGCCGGAGGCAGGGGGGGCGTCAAAGGCTGGGGGGCCTCAAAGGCAGGGGGAGGGGGGGCGTCAAAGGCAAGGGGGGGGCGCCGTCAAAGGCAAGGTGGGTGCGTCAAAGGCATGGATTCCTCCCCCTGCATTTCCTCACCTGCCAGCATGCCACGCTCCTCGGGCTGCCACTGGTTGTCTCCCCCCTCGTGGCCTCTGCCGACTCCCAGTGGCACAAAGGAGGTATTAACTCCCTGCCGCCCTCCTCCTGCTCCTCGGGATGTTGAGCCTTAGAGAGCGTGCTGGGGGAGGTGGGTGAAGTGGGGGGGGGGTGAGGTGGGTGAAGCGGGGGGGGTGAGGTGGGTGAAGTGGGGGAGGTGGGGGAGCGACACACACGCGACACCTACCTCTACTTCCGGGTGACGCCATCTTCTCAATTGGATGGCGCGAGGGAGGAAGGGGGTCATGCCGGTGAAGGGAGGTGAGTGTGATGGGGGGGAGGAGGAGAGGTGTGTGTGTATACCCGGCGTTGGCCGGAGGCAGGGGGGGGCCTCAAAGGCAGGGGGGGTGCGTCAAAGGCAGGGGGGGGGGCGTCAAAGGCAGGGGGGGGCGTCAAAGGCAGGGGGGGCGTCAAAGGCAGGGGGGGCGCGTCAAAGGCAGGGGGGGGGGCGTCAAAGGCAGGGGGGGGCGTCAAAGGCAGGGGGGGCGTCAAAGGCAGGGGGGGCGTCAAAGGCAGGGGGGGCGTCAAAGGCAGGGGGGCGTCAAAGGCAGGGGGGGGCGTCAAAGGCAGGGGGGGCGTCAAAGGCAGGGGGGGGGGTTGCGTGAAAGGCAGGGAGGGGGGGGTTGCGTGAAAGGCAGGGAGGGGGGGGTTGCGTGAAAGGCAGGGAGGGGGGGGTTGCGTGAAAGGCAGGGAGGGGAGGGGGGTTGCGTGAAGGGCAGGGAGGGGGGGTTGCGTGAAAGGCACAGAGGGGGGGGGGTTGCGTGAAAGGCAGGGGGGGTGCGTGAAAGGCAGGGGGGGGTTGCGTGAAAGGCAGGGAGGGGGGGAGGTTGCATGAAAGGCAGGGAGGGGGGGAGGTTGCATGAAAGGCAGGGAGGGGGGAGGTTGCATGAAAGGCAGGGGGGGAGGTTGCATGAAAGGCAGGGGGGGGAGGTTGCATGAAAGGCAGGGGGGGGGAGGTTGCATGAAAGGCAGGGGGGGAGGTTGCATGAAAGGCAGGGGGGGGAGGTTGCATGAAAGGCAGGGGAGGGGAGGTTGCATGAACGGCAGGGGGGGGGAGGTTGCATGAAAGGCAGGGGGGGAGGTTGCATGAAAGGCAGGGGGGGAGGTTGCATGAAAGGCAGGGGGGGGAGGTTGCATGAAAGGCAGGGGGGGGAGGTTGCATGAAAGGCAGGGGGGGGGAGGTTGCATGAAAGGCAGGGGGGGGGAGGTTGCATGAAAGGCAGGGGGGGGGGGAGGTTGCATGAAAGGCAGGGGGGGGGGAGGTTGCATGAAAGGCAGGGGGGGGAGGTTGCATGAAAGGCAGGGGGGGGGAGGTTGCATGAAAGGCAGGGGGGGAGGTTGCATGAAAGGCAGGGGGGGGAGGTTGCATGAAAGGCAGGGGGGGGAGGTTGCATGAAAGGCAGGGGGGGGAGGTTGCATGAAAGGCAGGGGGGGGAGGTTGCATGAAAGGCAGGGGGGGGAGGTTGCATGAAAGGCAGGGGGGGGGAGGTTGCATGAAAGGCAGGGGGGGGGGAGGTTGCATGAAAGGCAGGGGGGGGGAGGTTGCATGAAAGGCAGGGGGGGAGGTTGCATGAAAGGCAGGGGGGGGAGGTTGCATGAAAGGCAGGGGGGGGAGGTTGCATGAAAGGCAGGGGGGGGGAGGTTGCATGAAAGGCAGGGGGGGGAGGTTGCATGAAAGGCAGGGGGGGGGAGGTTGCATGAAAGGCAGGGGGGGGGAGGTTGCATGAAAGGCAGGGGGGGGAGGTTGCATGAAAGGCAGGGGGGGGGAGGTTGCATGAAAGGCAGGGGGGGGGAGGTTGCATGAAAGGCAGGGGGGGGGGAGGTTGCATGAAAGGCAGGGGGGGGGAGGTTGCATGAAAGGCAGGGGGGGGGAGGTTGCATGAAAGGCAGGGGGGGGAGGTTGCATGAAAGGCAGGGGGGGGGAGGTTGCATGAAAGGCAGGGGGGGGGAGGTTGCATGAAAGGCAGGGGGGGGGGAGGTTGCATGAAAGGCAGGGATCCCTCCCCCTGCGTTTCCTCACCTGGCAGCCTGGCGCGCTCCTCCTCGGGCTACCAGTCTGTCTCTCCCCACTCCTGGCCTCCTCCGTCTCCCGCTGGCATAGAGGAGGTAGTGCGCGGCACCACCTCCCTGACGCTCTCCTCCTCCACCTCGTGCTCCTCGGCGGTGTCCGTTGTCGGGGATGGTGAGGCGGGTAAGCGGCGTGTGTGAAGGGGGGTAGCAGCGTGTGTGTGGGGGTGATCCTGAGAGAGCGTGCTCTGGGGGTTGGGGGGAAGTGGGAGAGCGCCGGGGAGCGGGCTCGCGGCGGAGGCGCACGCATCTCCCCTCCCTGTGGCTGCAGGGAGAGGTGGAGAGAGCCGGAGGAGCGATCTCGGGGATGGGGAGCGTGCTTTGGCGGGGGGCCAAGAGCCCACCCCCCTCAGAGCCGTGTGGGGGCTGGAGCTGTCGGCAGTGAATGCGACCGTTAAGTAACGGAGCGGCGGTGAAGGGCGGTAAGTAGCGGCCAGTAAGTAGCGGAGCAGTGTTGGGCAAGTAAGTGGTGGTGCTGGAGCGGTGTCGTGGCCGTGAAGTCGTCCATTGCGTAGCGGGCGGGAAGGAGCGGAGCGGGCGGGAAGGAGCGGAGCGGGCGGGAAGGAGCGGAGCGGGGGGAAAGTGTGATTTGGTGGTCGGGTAAGAGGGGGGAGGGGGGGGCTATAATAAAATAATGTAAATGAAATGTAGATGTTGTAAGTGTGTGTGGCGGCCATTTTTTAAATTAAATTAAGAGTGCGTAGGTGAAGGCTGCCGGTCATTTGTTAATGTTAAACACACATATTGTGAATGCGGACATTTAATAATGTAAATTAAATGTAGTATTGCGGCTATTTAATAAAGTTAAGTAATAAAATAATGTTATTAAGGGAAATAATGTAACATTGGCAAAGCGGGACATTGTATAATGTCAATGTAAGGTACATGTTGTAAGTTCGTGTGGCGGCCATTTTAGAAAGTAAATAAAGAGTGCGTAGGTGAAGGTACGGGCAGGCATTGTTGTAATAAAAATGTAAAGTGCGTAGTGATGCACGCCATTGTTTTGATATATATTTATATTTGAATATATGTGTTTTTAGTAAGGCAGTCTTGATGGTGCGTGGGAGTGTCGTCGTGTGTGTGCGGAGGCCATATGGGCGGCCATGTGCACAGGGACTGTCGGCCGGCGACTGCGGAGGGAGAATGGCGGTTGAATGTGCGCGGCTATAGGGAGTGCGGTTGTTCCGGCGGTTAGTCCGGGCATGTGCATATGAAGGAGGCCATATGGCCGGCCATGTGCACAGGGAGTGTCGCGGTTGAATGTGCGCGGCTATAGGGAGTGCGCTTCGTCCGTTGTGCCTACAGTTCTGGCTACAGGGGAGTAAGCATGAGTGTCAGCTACAGGGGAGTAAGCATGAGTGTCAGCTACAGGGGAGTAAGCATGAGTGTCAGCTACAGGGGAGTAAGCATGAGTGTCAGCTACAGGGGAGTAAGCATGAGTGTCAGCTATGGGATGACAGTGTGTACACAGGGGTGACAGCATGACTGAGATGTGGGATGACAGGTCAGTGTGAGTGTGTGTGGAGTGTGTGTGTGTGTGTGTACATGAGTCGGAGGTACACAGGGGTGACAGCATGACTCAGAGGTGTGTGTGTGTGTGTGTGTGTGTGTGTGTGTGTGTGTGTGTGTGTGTGTGTGTGTGTGTGTGTGTGTGTGTGTGTGTGGTTCTGGGCGTGTGGTGTGACTGCAAGTGTGTGAGAGTGAAGGAGGTGATGTCAAAGTGGGGCGTACCTCTTGGCCAATGAGAGTCACGGACCAATCAGATTCACCGCAGTTAGCACTAACCTCACTAACCATTCGATTTTATATATTAAGATTGGGTGTCATGAGTATAAATGGTATAAATGTATGTCACGGACATTTGACCATTGCACTGCCCTGAAGGTCGCTCTCAGCAGACCGAAACGTTGGCTAGGGTGCCTGTATTTTTCTACAATACAGAATCATTTTGAATATCATTCCTGGTGTGCTGTCTCCTCATTACTGGACTCCAACCTGGTAAAATCTCCATTATTCTTACCTATGGGATTAGCATCTGGATTTTTCATTAATACAGGGTGCTGGTTGTTGGTTTGCATTATATATATATATATATATATATATATATATATATATATATATATATATATATATATCAAAACAAAACAAGCAAAGTAGCGCCTCTAATACAGCCTAAACAAAACTGTGATTCAAGTAATCCAACTATGAATACATCCAATGGGGTGGCATAAGTGGGTAAAATATACTAAAACCAGTATTGACCAAGGATAATAGGTTCTATAATGAATTAATATATATATAAAATGTTCAATAACAATAACCTAATACTTTAATATTTAAAAATAATAACATATGAACATAGCAAAAAAAAATATTTATAAAATATAATGTATGGAAAAAATGTGGTAATAAAAATAATATAAAAAATATATGAAAAAACCTTAAAAAACCTCAGAAAACACAAAGTCCTGTTCCAAAATAAAGCATCCAGGTATAAGGCAGCCCGTTTCAAAGGGGTCACTACTCCCTGTTGATACCTATGAAAAAAGAAAGAAAAGAAACAGGCGCACACCTAGTGCATTAACGTATAACAAATAGTTTATAGAACAATAAAATCAGTCAAATGCCCACTCACAAAGGTACAGGGTTTAAAAGCAGGTATGAGATAGGCTCTCATAAGCCCGTGGCTAAGACTGAGGTTGTCACTTTCCCACGAACTTTACCATTGCTGGTTGAGAGACGTTGCATGCTGTGTGAGGCTGAGAAAAAACGCTGGATCCTCTTCCCCCGGTGTCTCACTAACCAGAAGCAAGGACTTGGAGGTGTTGGTTCCCGGAGGGATTTCCTGTGCGGGGCACCCGACCGGAGGGACGTCATTTCCGATTGCTCGGACCATGCGGAGAGCAGACAGGAGAGGACACCATTGCTGATATCGGACGGCAGTACAGGCTTATGAGAGCCTATCTCATACCTGCTTTTAAACCCTGTACCTTTGTGAGTGGGCATTTGACTGATTTTATTGTTCTATAAACTATTTGTTATACGTTAATGCACTAGGTGTGTGTCTGTTTCTTTTCTTTTCTTTATATATATATATATATATATATATATATATATATATATATATATATATATATATATATATAGTGACAAACGGCTTACTCCGGGGCTCCGCCGTCTGTCCGGGACTGTTAGAACACGGTCTTTTAGGGTAGGTTAAATGATGAGACGTCACGTACTGTTCCTTTAAACAGGCTATGCCTGGTTTATTTAGTCCCAGGCACTGAGACTGCCACAGTGCAAACAGAAAACAAAGCCAAACAAAAAGCTGCTCATCTGAGCGATAACTTAAACTTAGATATTCTCCGACTCAGGGTTGGAAGTGGCTTGTCCACTTCCACCAACAAAATAAGTACCTTTGCAGTCTTAGACAAACGAACAGAATGATTGAACCTGTTTGGGGAAGAGGCTTCTCCCCCCTCTGTAGTTCAGCAGCCTTCCAGCCTCCAGGCTCTTGGGGAGGGGGAGAGGAAACAGGAAACAGGTCTTATATACCTGATCTCTAATCAGCATGACAGGTGACAGAAAACACGCAGCAGACAAACTGTGGAATGGAGTGCATGTACCACGAGGCTGCCCTGTTCAGCCTAGACAGGACAGAAACTGTTCAGTATCCTGGGAGCCCTGTATATGGAATTTATTACCATCCCCTGGTTTCTGTCACAATATATATATATATATATATATATATATATATATATATATATATATATATATATATTAAATGTGTAGTAACTCAACCCTAAAATTTGTCCGTCCTCTGGTCCAAAATGCAGGAAGACAACTATACAGCTATACATCATGAAGTATTCACTTACACTTTAACAAAATGATTCTGGAATGACCAAAACAAAACTGTGTTAGGCACATTGAAATTAAAGAAACTTTAGCCCCTCCAATGAAAGAAGTGCCTGCAATGCATTATAATTACAATACAACGTGTTCCAGACTTCTGGAAGTTAAAAGGTTAAAATAAATGTAAAACAGACTAAGACTGAGATGGTAGAAAATATCACAACTGCACTAAGTTGTTGATGTCTGAAATTTCTTGTTTGTCACCATGAATGAGTTTTGCAGTTGTCTCTTATGACTTTTCTCTATCACAGCTCATTTGCTATTCTTTTTCAGTATCAGAATATTTTTTTAATTATAAACCAAAATAATAAATAAATTACTTTGAAGTTTAAAAAGCTCCTTTGCGCATCCGACAATCTTGTTTGTGAGTGTGTGTACGAAACCCCTGAAGCATTTTGACTTAAAAATGTTATGTGTAGTATTAAAAGCTTAACTAAAATCGTGTGCATAAATGTATCTTCCTTACATACGATTTAAAAGACACTTCTGTGTCTGAAGCTGGCATGAAGCAATCACCCCCGATGGACAAAGCTACAGTAGATTTATAGGGTTTCAGTGAATACTTTGTTTTTCTCTGCTTTATTATCCATTTTTCACAGTCAGGATATAGGTTTTAGATCTTACCGCACTTCCTTTAGATAATTATAGTCGGTGCAGTTTCTCTTCATAAGGTGCAGGCAGTTGAAGAGTGGCCGGGATACCACTTCTGCTACGTAGTTTAAACTTGGAGCTGGATATCTTCGGTTGTCACACTATTCTTATAATGTTTTCCACAAGACATGTTTGCATAATAAACTGTTTATTTGCAGGTTGCAAACACACAAAGTACAGATGAACCCCGTTCACGCGGTGCTTGGAGTCCACATAATGCGACCGCGTAATAAAGGGGATCACAGGGAAAAAATGGCCGCCGCTATCAGGATGTACCCGGAGCAGGGAGCAGGGGATCTGACACCACGGGTGAACACGGATGCATGGATGTCTGCAGCTCACCCCCCGCAGCCTCACCTCCCACAGCCTCTCCCAATGCCTGCAGTTAACCGCCACAGCTTCACCTCCCACAGCCTCTCCCAATGCCTACAACTCACCACCCACAGTCTCGCCTCCTGCAGCCTCAACCCCCCCGCCTCCATGTGTTTTATTCAACCGTGCCTTCGTGGTGGGGAGGGAGGGGTGCAGAACTGACACTGTCACATTCCCTGTTACAATGCTGTGCACTTTGCAGGTGCTTCTTGTGCTGGAATAGCAGGGCTGGGTTGGCTTTTGCCTGTATGGTTGTGGCTATACAAAGGAGGAAGAGGCTGGGAGAAGGGGAGGATCTTGGATAGTGGTGTGTGTGTTAACACAGGGGAGGCTGAGTTTTTGTGCTTTATGTGTGGAGGATGGAGAAGCCTGAATGCAGGAGTATGGGTAAGCTGGGGAAAGCCTGCAGTGTGCAGTATGCATGGCACTGGGCACCCTCATAATAGCTCAGTAAGACACCCTGTGCTCAGTCAGTCACACTGTCTGCTGAAAGTGGCTTTCATTTCTGGACTTCAGTGACGGCAAAGGAAATTAATCACTGGAGGAATTATTTATTTAACCGCGGCAGAGGTGTGTTTTCTTAACGCGGCCGGTGCAGCAAGGGATAACGAAATGCACCTTTTCAGACTCCGTTCAGCATTCAGTGTTTCTGATGAAAGGAACGGTGCAGAGGGGGGGGGATGGGGTAGGGGGGGTTAACTCTTTGGTGGACACAATGAGCTACTCTGCAATGAATAAGGATTTGGTGTTGGAAGGCTGTCTGGATATATCTGATGGGGTTTAACATTTAGCCTGCCAGGGAGTGGGAAGGCTGAGGGCCTGCAGTAGGTGTTAATACATGGCAGATTTGATATTAAATGCAGGGTTATGCCTTTCACACTCTCTGCATTATCCCTGCAATGTTAACAACTGACCACCAGTCTGTTTAGCCCCTTTATTAATGGTGTTACATTTCAGTGTCACTCCTCTTCCATTCATGTGACAAGCTGCAATAATGTGTGTGTGCAACAAGCTGCAATAACGTGTTTATTACCAATAAAGCTTTGAATACATGTTTTTTTTTTGTTTGTTTTTTAAACATCTATTCAAAGCTTTATTGGTAACGGACAAAGATGGAGGGAGACATGCACACGTACACGCACACACACCTCTGACGTCATTCGCGCGGCGCTGCTTGAGGAGCTGGGTTGTGTCCTCAGCCTGCATGGTGATGCCGGCGGCCGGGGAAAGAAAAGGTAAGAGAGAGAGTTTGGGAGCAATGCTCAGACCGCGTTATAAGCGTATCTGCGTTGTAGCGGATCGCGCTATAACGGGGTTGAGCTGTATTATCCATTTTTTTGTATACCTTAAAGTTTCCACTGGAGGTTACTTCAAAAATAGTGTGCGGCTGGTTCAGAGCACTACAGAAAAAAAAGTATCTCAATTGAGGGATTTCCACTCTTAAAAAGGTATCTTAATATAGCTGACTGCTTTTTGTTAGTTCAGAGGATATTCTTGAATGTGTTGAAGCCACAGGATGGTTTCTGAATACAGAATCTTAAGGTGTGGTCTAATGCTAAACTTACATACTATTTTTGAATGTGAATATAAATCTAATACATATTTATCTGAGCAACAAAATTATAATTTTTTTTACAGGATGATTTCTGTAATAACACCATGCTTATAGTATACATACAGTACAGTGAAGATCAGAAACACATAATTCATTAAGGGCTAGATCCAAAGTTCTGTTAAATAAGGGCTCATAACGTGATACTACCTAAAACAGTAATGCACATTATTTTCTCTAACAAATCTACAAATTTAATTATATGCAAAAACAATGGCTGAGTTTCTCATTACCATATGCTTCATGTAACATTATTGTAGTGCAACATTGCAATAGCTTCCAATAACGTGACATTAAGTATGTTGTAGCCTTACTTCCATCGAGAACCTGAAATATGGCTTTTTGGGAAGGGGGAGTGGAAGGGAGAGAGAGCGAGACAGAGGGAGTGAGGGCCTGGATGGGGGTAAGGTATGACTTAACCAACGTAACGTTTAGTTTCTGCATTAACCATAATGGTCTTTAGTGCATGTGTTACGGTTAATGTCTCTTTTGCATCTCATTATCACTAACAATGGCCATTATAGTTAACTCTCTTACAGGAGAAAACATGACAACTTAATGTTTTTAGCCGTTCAGGAATTGCAGTGAGGCTTATCGGGACGTTAAGTTAGGTTCACATCACGTTAAGCTACTTAAGTGACCTTTACAGACTTGAGCCTACAGTAAGTGTGCTCACTTTCTGGACCTACATTTATATGTAGATTCTTAATATTCATATTTGTCAATTTTACGGTCCTTCGATTATACTGTATCGCTTTTTAACACAATGGTTAATTGTCTACCCTATGTACTTTTGAACAAAATTACCACATCCGCCCACAGCATTTCTGCATTCCTTATACATTCAGTGAAGAAGTAATTTCTCTTTATTCCCTTAATGTAAATCACCATTCATATTCATAGGCTAACCTGTTGATCTATAGCTTAACTGTGCATTCAAGGTATTAAAACGTGCCTATGTAATTCCCTTTCTCCATTCTTTATTACTCATCCATGAGTGGCCAAACAACTGAACTGGACAATCAAATCCATTAGTGAGGCATCTCAGCCCTTAGATTAGGACTTTTCAAATGGTTGCTCTGGGTTTATTAAAAATAAAACTTATTTGTATTTAAAAATGAAAACGTATTATTTTATAAATCAAGACAGTGTTTTTGGTGTGATGGAAGCCATATGCTTTGATGAGGAAACATTCAAGCTGCAAATGCATGTAAACAAAAAGTATTAACAATTGAATGAAGGTGTAACATAGTCACAGAATCATCCACAGATAGTGCATTTGTGGTGCTCACCACATTAATAATCTTTTTGTATTTTACAGTGATGATATAACGTGAAAAATCATAAGTGATAGAGTGACTTAAAAATAAAAATAATAAACAACAACAATTTTAAAATCCCACGTGGTGTTAACCGACTGATCACACTGAGGATACAATGATATATTTCACAGCTGTGATAATAAACAGCCCAACGACATGAATTATTATCCACTCAGATGAGACTCATATGATACCAATATATAATGTCATTATGAGGTATATATAAGGGACTGTGATGCTCCAAATAATGGGTAAGTCAGTAGTTATATTCAATTAGCAAGTCAACAGTTTTAACCCCTATCCCTCCATGACATTCAGCGCAGCTGTGTATAGACATAGGCAACCACCTACAGTGTGGTGAAGTTGGTAATGAGTGCTTTAAGGGAAATCCCTACTTCTAGCCTCACATATGAATGCTGTTAATAATAACAGCCCAGCTCTAGCATCGCTGGCAAGTATTACTGGGGAACCTATTCTAATGACACATACTGCAATTGTTACAATGTAAGCACTCAAAGAAAGTATCCATGAGATACTCAGTAACACACGCCGCCAATCTGAGTCCTCAAGTATCTGTAGCAGTGCCGCCGCTGTATGATCAGTGTGTGTGAAGGGGAGATCCCTGCTTCTAAGCTCACATATGAATGCTGTTAATGTTAACAGCCCAGCTCTAACATCGTATAAGTAAGTATACTGCAACAAAGGAAAAAAACAGGCAAAAGGACCCAAACCACCAGTTGATGGTTCTAAATATCTGTAGGATCGCGACAGTGCTTATAGGATATAATACAATACTGTAGAAAAGGCAAATATTCCTGCATTCCTGACCCTAGCGACCCAATTTTATGCCCACCAAACAAATACAACAAAATCCTTGAGGATAAAAACAAGACATCACTTTTATTGATACATAATTAAAAGACGTATAAATTAAATATAGCTAAAGCAAAATAAATTAGATTAAAAAAGCAGGTACATCATGTCAATGGATGTCAAAAATGGACGTACCTCCATATAATGAGTACTGAGTGTCCCCTAGAAAAAATATAATGGATAGGGGAGTGGTCAGCACATAAAACAAAACAAACAGACAATCAATCCAGTGTCCCTACTCTCATATCCACATTCAGGGAGATGTGACCCTACATAGAGGTTCAGTCACACATGAGGCTTACCCAAATCCATATCCATGAGGGAAAGAAACCTATGTCAGTCTGTTAGGAAATAACAGATTGCTAAAGATGTGAGAAAATACTTTTCTCCTATATACATACTTCAATATCATCCCATTCATACATTTAAACAGCTATATTAGCACACAAGATGTGTACATGGTAAAAAATATATACAGGGGAGCCTGGAAGGGAAAAGCCAACACGCGAGGCAGCCCTCCACCAGCTCTAATTCCGGCCCCCCTGGGGTCACTTAGAATGATGTGAAAACATTACATGACTTGATTCCCTTGTATTTTGTTTCCAAAGTGCATCACATCTGAAACTTCCATTGCATTCTCTGAGGGTTTATCAACTACAAGTGCCTTGAGATTTTAAAACCATACCATAATGACATGACATTAAATAAACCAAATATATATATATATATATATATATATATATATTAAAAAAAAATTATAAATGCAAATACTCAATAAAGATAGTGTCAAACAACTATAAACA
Source organism: Ascaphus truei (assembly GCF_040206685.1). Taxonomy (NCBI): domain Eukaryota; kingdom Metazoa; phylum Chordata; class Amphibia; order Anura; family Ascaphidae; genus Ascaphus; species Ascaphus truei. The sequence goes on along the minus strand of NC_134484.1, from coordinate 197,726,820 downwards.
AATACATTCTCCATCTCTGGCTTGACAGTCTCCGGCCTGCCTTCACAAGTGAATAACCCTGGCACTACTCAAGAAGAGACTGCGTTAACATTTCTCCCTTCATGCATAAAATATACCAGGTAAAGCTATTGGAGATAATATTCATGATAATAACTCTATTAAGCATATTTTGAATGAATCTTTTCACTACCAGTAGCCCGGCAGCACCTGAATGCCAAGCAACGGATTTCCAGGATTGGTGACCATGGCATCGTTTTCCTAACAATCACCTGGCACGACTGCCAAAAGACGACGTAAACGGAAGTGCGAGTATTAATATGGCGGACTGTTAGTCCAATCAGCATTTTGACAATTATGTACCGCGTATTGCACAAGGGCGTCTGACAAGCCAGCACCGATGCAATACCAAGTACATTATAAGTACAGCATAAAGGTTAATTTCCAAAAAGGTATAACAAAAAATAGTAGACAAAATAGCTGCTTTCTCCCAAGAAATAATATGTTGATTGCAATAAATGGAGTGCACCCTTTGGTTGAGGTTTTCCTATATAAATATGATGTACATGTAGAAAAATCTTCAACGTAAGCAATATACAGTGTACTGTATTTATCACTTCAATTAAACAGAAAATGCCAATAATCTTGAATTTATTTTGACTTTATGTACAGCTATAGGAATAGATTTTAGGAAGCAGTGGGCCAAGTAGGATGAACTCAACTCACCTGGTTATATTACATGATGTTATAAGCCTGTACAGAAATCTAGTACACTGTGCAATTACTGAATAATAGCCATTTACTCTGTATAGTATATCTTAAAGCCACAAAACACAATCTACTGCACTAAAATACCGTATCAACAGCAGAGCGTGAGAACAAAAGAAACCATTTTGGAAGTCAATTAACGATGGCATTTCAGGTCGTGCCTTAGTGAATCAATGAGACCCAATAGAGATCATACTGGCCTAACTGAAGTAAACTGATTTGCAATATAAATAAACAGTTACAGTAGAGGCAACGTTTATTCTAACATTTGCCGTAAACTAGCCGGGTTACATTCTGGGTATGTTCTGGGTATGTGCTGGGTATGTTCTGGGCTAGGTTGAGGCACGTTTAAGGCATTTCTGCATTGACTAACGACCCATAGGATTAACACAGCAGGGATCCCTGGCAGTCCAATTCAGTTTGAATGGGACTGCCAGGGACCCCCACTGTTAATCTGATAGGCCATTAATCAATGCAGAAATGCTGGGGCTAGTTTAAGGAAAGTTTAAGGCATGTATTCAGAATGTACCTGGGTGTTTCCTGGGTTTTTTGGGGAATTGCCACTGGTTTTTGTTTGAATAAGAGTTGCCTCTACTGTAGTTGTTGCAAGTTGATATACAGATTTGTTTACACATTAGTGAGAAATGAATCACTTGCCAATCACACAGAACCTGCTGCAATGTAACCAGTGATAATTATGAGTTGACACCATGAGGAAAACGGAAGGAGAAAGATCTGGAAAATGTCAGTAGGTTAGTTAGGGTTCTGGAGGTTTGTTCCTTTTTTTCTGCCTCTAATAGTTTTGTTCTAGTTATCAATTTATTATAAATAAACTGGGTAATGGATATATACAGTAGCGACATACTTTATTAAAGTAAATGCCGGCGGCATGCCGGGATCTACCCCAGCTGCCGCCAGTCAGAAACGCGCGCCGCCGCGTTTCCCCCACGCACCCCCCCTCCACATCGCGCGCAATTACCCCCCCAAAGACACCCCGAACCCGGCTTCTACTCTGCCCCTCTGCTTCCCCGCACCCCCGCTTACCTAGATTTGAACTCCAGGGGTGTCGGGGAAGCCTGGGGAAGCCGGGGAAGCCGGGCGCGCTTGTGACCGTGACGTCACAGTGCGCCGCCACGCGCCGCGGCTACCCGCTTCCCAGCCTCATACAGCCAGCGGCATTTGCTCGAATAAGAGCTGCCGCTGCTGTAATAGGTCAAAATCCTTCCTAAATAAGCTTGGCCATACAGAGGTATATATTTCCGATTAACTTCCGAAAGCTGAATTGCATTCCATCTCCAGTCTCTCTCTATAAACACCATGGCTCTGCCTAAGGCTGCGTCCCCGCTGGCGCTGAGCGCTCTGTGCGCTCGGTGCTGGCCGCTTTTACTTCTTGTACTCTTTATATTGACGTCCCCGCTCACACAGCGCGCTCGTGCGTGGGCACACACGCTCTCCCAAGCTTGGCGCTTGAGGAGACAAAAAAAAGTGAGTTTGAAACAAGCTCAACATGCACGCTTGCAAAATAGACAGGACACCCGATGCTCATGCTTAGAGAGTTGGTGACATCGCCGCTCTCAAGCATGAGCGCGGTCAGCGCCAGCGGGGACGCAGCCTTAGGCTGCACGTCCTGAGAGAAGAGGAAGACGCCCTCCCCCCCAGTTCTGCATCTTCTTTGCCCAGGACCAGCCGACCAGAGTGCAAAGGGTTAAAGGCTCAGTAAAGACACAGAATGATGAATATTGTCATCCTCTGAATTGCATTCCATCCCCAGCTTCTCTCTAAACACCAGAAGTTGTGCCCAATCTCAGCTTTGTTACTGTTACCTTGCTCTCCCTTATATACCTACACTCTCGCACTTTTGCCTCTACCCCTAGCTCTCACACTCACTCCTCTAAAACAATCCTCCCTAATTTCCCATTCTTTACTCTCATCTCCCTCCTTTTGCAGTCATCAACTCTATCTGCTTCTTACCTAACATATCCATCCTTCCAAAAAAAAATTCAGTCTCTCTCTCTCCTTACTATTACTCCTACTATGTGGTGACATCCCCTAATGCTGGAATTATATACATTCCCCACGCTGCACATACACCATGCCCCCCTTTTCCTCCCAATCCTACGAAGTCCATGCTGTCCATCATTTCCCTCCCCTTTTTCTCTGTGTTGCGATCATCTATCGCCCGCCCCCCCCCCCCCCCTGGACCTACCTCTCAATTTCTTGACAACTTTGCCGCCTGGCTTCCTCCCTTCTGACACTTCTTCTGTCATCCTGTGAGACTTTTACATACATATTGGCAATCCCTACGCTACTTCAGATGAACATTTACTCTCCTTAACCTTCTTCTATGGTCTCTCCCAATGGACCACCTCTCCTACTCACTGCAATGGACACTCCCTTGACCTGGTTTTCTCTCGCTTCTGCTCAGTCTCCAACATGCTCTTCTCCGGTCTCTGATCTTCACCTCCTAACATTTAGCCTCTGTACTCTCCACAAGATCTACTTTCAAACGCACATACAGAAATTTACATGCTGTAGACCCCCTCCAATTTTCAGCATCTTTAAAATCTCACGCCCAGACCTAGAAACCTCTCTATACAACAGTACACTTTTATCAGCCCTAGACAAGAGAGCTCCTGCCAGAACACGTCACCCCCAACAATTTAAGCCACAACCATGGCACACAAACTTTACCGGCTAGCTTCGAAAGTGCTCACGCACTGCTGAAAATTTCTGGATGAAATTATGCCCTAAAGCCGATTTCCTCAACTATAAATTCATACTCCTCCTATAACACTGCCCTTTCCCTTGTCAAGTAAACGTACTTTTCCTCACTCATACTGTACTAACTCTGTCTTCTAACCCTCAAAGTCTATTCACCACTTTAAACTTCCTTCAACAACCTTGCTGCACATGCAGCCCCTTCCACCCTCATGGCCCAAGACCTTGCCACGTGCTTCACAGATGAGTCCATCAGACATGACATTTCTTCATGTCAAGCTCCACACGCCCCCTCCAGCTTCACCCTCAGCTCAATTTCCCCTGTGACTGATGAGATCTCCATGCTCCTATCACCATCTCACCCTACAACTTGCCACCTTGATCCTATTCCCCAACACATATACTCCGCTCTCTCTCTAGCGCACTAAGCTTTACCCTAAATCACCTTTTTAACCTCATCTCCTGCACATTACTTTTTTCCTTTAAACATGTACTCATCATGCCCATTCTAAAGAAAGCCTCCCTTGAACCAACCTCCCTCACTAACTACTGCATATCTCTTTTCCCCCCATTGACTCCAAGCTACTTGAGCTCTATCCTTGGTCCTTTGCTATTCTCACTTTAGACCTCTTCTCTTGGTGAACTAAAACACTCTTTTGGCTTTCAGTATTATCTCAATGAAAATGATACCCAAATTTACCTCCTCCCAAGCTCTCCTCCCCTCTCTTGTCTCATGTCAAAAATTGTCTCTCCGCAATCTCCTTTTGGATGCCCTATCAAATTTAAAACACTAGTTCTGACCTACAGACCTCTCAACAATGCCCCCACGCTTACATCTCAGCCCTCATCCCCAAATATATCTCTAAATGTCCCCTATGTTTTTCCCACGACATCCGCCGTTCCTCCTTTCTTACCTCCACTCACTTACGCCTACAAGACTTCACTCATGCTGCACCCTCTCTTTCTGGAATTCTCTACCACGCACCATCAAACTCTCCCCCAGCATTTGGATATTTAAAAACTCCCTGAAACACCACTTTTTCAAAAAAATTCTTCTAGCATACCCATAAAATCTACCCCCCACAACCTTATTGGGACCAGCTGTGCAGCTGGACCACGCTCCACACTAACATCCGCACAACCAAACCTTAATGTGATCAGCTTTATGCTAGACGATAATCCTCCCTGAGGCATACTCCGCACCACAATGAGCAGCCACTTTACCTTTTGTTCCAAGATTTCCCCTTACTCCCTATAAATTGTAAGCTCTAATTAGTAGGGTCCTCCATTACCTTCTGTATCCGTTTGCGCTTGTTTCTCCTCATTTGTTTGTCCATACCCTTCCTATTCCCCCCTCTCTTGCTTTTCGTTTCTTTGAGGCTCACACTGTCCAGATCTTCTCTCCTCTCCCTGTCCACGTGACGGTAATCTATTGTCCACCTACCTCTACTCATCCCCCTTCTGCCTTTCTCACTCACTTTGAATCCTGGCTCTCTTTCTTTCTCTCCTCAGACTCCCCTGTTCTTCTCCTTGGGGACTTCAACTGCCACATTGATGACCCCTCTCTCCATTGGACTTCCTGCTTTCTCTCTCTAACCTCTTCATTTGACCTTCAACAGTGGACTGCAGCAAGTACCCAAAAGGATGGCCACTACCTAGACCTGGTTTTCACTAAAAACTTTTCTCTCTCTGAATTCTCCATTTCCCCCTTTCCTCTCTCTGACCACCGCCTCATCTCATTTTCTCTCTCTCGCTTCTCCCCTTCTCCATCTACCCCTCGTATCAGCAGAGACCTGCACACTATTAACCTACCATCTTTTGATTCCACTTTACGCTCCTTCCTCTCCTCTCTCAGCCCTGCTCTAGACCCTGACAACCTGGTCAGGAACTACATCTCTGCCCTGCCCTCCTATCTTGATCTACATGCCCCGCTTTCTCTCTGCCGTTTCGCACTTCTAAACACAGACCCTGGCTAAATTCTCACACACACACGCTGCGTTCCTGCACTCGTTCCTCTGAACGCCTCTGGAGGAAATCTCACACTCTCGCAGACTTCCTTCACTACAAATTTATGCTATCCTCTTTCAATTCTGCCATCTCTCAGACTAAACAAACCTACTTTTCTTCACTAATCAACACCCACAAGTCTAACCCACGCCGACTCTTCTCTATCTTTGACGCCCTACTCAGACCACTCTCAACTGCCTCTTCTTCTTCCTCCATCTCACCTCAGGACTTTGCTGAATATTTTAAGGAAAAGGTAGAATCCATACGTCAGAATATCCCCTCTGTTTCCTCCTCCCACTCTACACCACTTCCTAACTCTCCTCCTGCCTTCCTCAACTCTTTTTCTGCCGTCACAGGAGGATGTGTCACTGTTGATCTCCTCTTATCCCTCTACCACTTGCCCTCTAGACCCCATTCACTCTCATCTCCTAAAACCTCTTGTTCCTACTACAATCCGTACGCTCACACATATTTTTAAGTCCTCCCTCTACTCGGGTACCGTTCCCTCCTCCTTCAAACATGCAACAGTCATACCATTAAAAGAAACAACAGAAGGGATAGGGAGTGATCACAGGACCATACTAATTGAATAAAGTAATTGGGTACATAAATAGGTAATCAAATGGTGGGTGCAAACTGTGAACTGAAAAGTGAATCAGAAAAGGAAGAAGGGGAAACACAAAATGGATGTGCCCCCTAAAAGAATTCACTTAAATGCACACCAACAAAGTGTAAAAATTAACTTTTAATGAAATTACTTAAAACATATATTACCAAAGTAATGTGTAATGTGAATTTAAAAATGTATTAAATCAACGCTATCAGGCATCCGTTTCCTCAATTATAGAGTCATGCTATCCCAGTTGACCACTTAATGTTGGTGGGATATAGAGGACGGAGGATGCTATGAGTCAGGGTATTAACCCCTCTGGAGCAACGGTGAGACCAGATGGTGAAAAGTATATAAATATTCACAAGTGAGTGGCCAATGGATTAAATATCCAGCTTTCCTGCTAAATTTAACATCACTACGCACTTCAATAAAAAATTAATAGTGTGTTAAAATGAGAGTGCTTAAGTGATAGAGCTGGCACATACATTGATAATGATGGTAAATTCACTGCATCATGAAACTGCCAATCACAGCAGTACTGGGGTGAATTCACAGTAATAAACTGTGAAAACGCCTCACATGGAGTGCAAGGAATGCAGGCACACTAACTATGAAAATAAATGAATAAATAACTAACTACTAGGGTCTACACAGTTAGGACCAGGAGACTGCAGACACTACATTAAAATAGCTCCAAGTAGGAGACTGACAACATTTTTAAGTCCTCCCTCTACTCGGGTACTGTTCCCTCCTCCTTCAAACATGCAACAGTCATACCATTACTCAAAAACAGCAAGCTTGACCCTACCTGTATTTCTAACTATCGACCTGTCTCCCCTCCTGCCTTTTGCCTCTAAACTCCTTGAACGTCTTGTATTCTCTCACGTGCTCTATTTTTTCACCACCTATTTTCTCCTAGATCCTCTACAATCTGGCTTCCGCACTGCTCACTCCACTGAAACAGCCCTCACTAAAATAACTAATGACCTCCATGCTGCCAAAGACAGAGGTCATTACACTCTGCTCATATTACTTGACCTCTCTGCAGCATTTGGCACCGTGGACTACCCTCTTCTTCTTCACATTCTCCATACTCTTGGTATTCATAACAAACCTCTATCCTGGATCTCCCCTTACCTCTCCCATCATACTTTCAGTGTTTCTTCTGCTAACACCTCCTCCTCCTCTATCGATCTCTCTGTGGGAGTACCCCAGTGCTCTGTCCTGGGACGTCTTCCCTTTTCTTTGTACACACACTCTCTAGGTGACCTAATCACATCTCTTGGGTTTAAAGATCACCTCTATGCTGACGATACACAAATTTACTTCTCAACCACTGACCTTACACCTGCTTTACAGACCAACGTTTCTGAATGTCTCTCTGCGATATCATCCTGGATGGCCCTCCGCCAACTTAAACTCAACATGTCAAAACCAGAGCTCCTCATATTTCATCCCAAACCTGGCCCCATACCTCCTTGCACATTACTGTTGGAAGTTCTGTCATACACCCAGCAAACACCCAAGCACGCTGCCTAGTGGTCACACTCGACTCCTCTCTCACATTCAAAAGTTATCTAAAACTTGTCGTTTTTTCCTCCGCAATATTACAAAGATACGCCCTTTCCACTGTTGCTCGCCTGCTAAAACTCTGACACAGGCCCTCATTCTCTCCCGCCTCAATTACTGTAACCTCCTGCTGTCCGGCCTTCCTGCCTCTCACCTGTCCCCCCTACAATCTATCCTGAACACTGCTGCCAGAATCACCCTACTCTTTCCTAAATCTGTCTCGGCATCTCCCCTGCTGAAATCACTTTGCTGGCTTCCTATCAAATCCCGCATCTCACACTCAATTCTCCTCCTCACTTTTAAAGCTTTATACTCTTCTGCCCCTCCTTACATCTCGGCCCTAATTTCTCGCTATGCACCATTCCGACTCTTGCGTTCACTAAAGGAAGTCTTCTCTTTACCCCTTTGTATCTAAAGCCCTCTCCCGCCTTAAAGCTGCAGTTCAAGCATTATCTTACATGTGTTTTTTTTTTTTTTTAATAAATCAGCTCTGTACTATGAGAAAATACTGGTAGCATTTAAAAAAAAAAAATGTTAAGACATTTTTAATGCTTCTTATGTAGGAAGAATTTCCAAAGTGACAGCTCCCTTCCCCTTCTGATAGGCTCCGGCTCTTGAGCCCCGCCCTCTCTCTATCAGTGCACCAATTGTATCTAGTAACTGCCCAGTCAATCATATTCCAGGACTACATTGCCCACAATGCTGTGCAAGAACGAAATTAAATAACCCGGAGCAAGCGATCGATTAAAGGAGAATGGATCGATCTGCAGCTTTGCTAATCACTTGTCAGTGTGCAGATTGTATTGATGCACATACTGAATGGGAAAAAAATAAATACAATTTAAAAACAGCAGCTTGAAATGCAGCATTAAACCTTTCTCACTGGCTGCCCCACACCTTTGTAATGCCATTCCCCTCAATACCCAACTAGCACCCTTTCTATCCACCTTTAAGACCCACCTTAAAACACACCTGCTTAACAAAGCATATGAGCTCAGTGGCTAATACTATACACCCGATACATAAAGCTTGGCCCCTTGCAGACGCACTTACCAGAATGCCCTCCTACTGTCTCTGTACATTCTTCTTACCAGTAAATGCCACAATAAATTGTATTGCAATGAGAGTCTATGACACTACATTCAAAAGCGATCTAATAGATCAGATAACGCCTGTGACACCCACAGAGGGCAGGGTACTAACACCCAAAGTACTATGAGGGAACACCCTAGCTGGTAAAGTGGTAGAGAGCACTCAGTTGCCTGGTTGGTATAAAACAGACCTTGTATCTCAAAAAATCCCCTAGTAGCGTCCTCGTTGTGTCCTGGGGCAGCAGCACGGAAGTCCGTCGTCACGGACGCAACGTCGCTGCATATGACGTCACCACCTACGCGTTTCGTGTCAGATGACACTTCTTCAGGGCAAGGTCATGTGGTTGCATGGTGATGGTTAAATACCTCTATAGATTAATGTATCAACCAATCGCAACCACTCCTAAATCAGGATACAACCTTCCAATCAGTGTACTAAACATGACAATTGAACAGACTAAAAACGAATGAAAAAACTACATACAATTGGACAAACACTAAAAACATAAACACTGGAAACATAAAGAGAATTTGTCAAACATTAGAAACATAAAGAGAATATGTTTGTGCAATTCATAAAGGACTAAAATATAGAACCCTTGGAGAATATATAAATATAATAATAATTGCAAGAAATGGTGGATACAAATACATCCAACCCATCGCAGCTTGCATCAATAAACACAGGGGTCAGAGCTGAGCTCGCAGGACCCAAAAAAACCTTATATGTATATTAGTAATAATATTAATTATAATCTACCAATGAAATATTAAAATTCGGTATATAAAAAAAATTCGGTATATAAAAAAACACATTAAATTGCTATATACAAAAATGTATGTATGAATATATATAAACTTGCAAGAGATGAAATAACTTTAAAAACAAATATATGTGTGCATCTCATCGCAACTAGCTTTAATTATACCATGGTCAGAGATAAACTCGCAGGACCCTTATTTGAAACCTGTCATATATCAAATGAACCACGCATTGTTAACAATAATATAAATTCATCACAATAATACATCCTATTTATGCTAATGTACCTAAACATGGATTATATATGAGAATAAAAATAAATTTATTTATAGAATATAGTATATATATAAAAAAAATTATAATATATAAAAAAGTGAAAATAAAATGTATAATAAATAAAATACAATCTAATTTCTCAAACGTAATAAATTAATAACATAAATGTTAAATAAATCATGACTATAAACAGAAAATAATAGTAATAAACAACGTGATGCACTTAATAAAACTCATACAGTATATTAAGCTTTTGTGATATTCAGTTAAATATTAACTGTTCAGGATAGAATAAGTGCACATAATGTTAAACAGACTTGCCATAATCACATATAGTACCCCTCATTCATAGTACAGAAAAAGAAGGAAAGGGTCACTCTAGTGTGAAAAATAATGTAATGTAAAACATTAAAAGGTTAGTGGACAGTTGGCTAGCGATCATATATTGTTTGATCTTATTTCAAAAATGGAGCCAATTCTATAAGTTCATTAAGTCCTCCAGGGGATTTACTACCCAAAGTATAAATCCAGTATTGTTCCCTACGGAGAAGGAAATTACCCCTATCCCCTCTCCCAGGGTCTCTGGGGATCACCTCAATACCTCGAAAGCGAAAACTGTCCACTTTCCCATCATGGCGAGTTAAAAAATGCTGGGCTAGATTATGAATAGTTTTGCCCCTATCCAAACTCAATTGTGAATTTTTGATCCCATTGATGTGCTCGCAGATACGCACTTTAAGAGCTCTGCTTTTTTTCCCAACATATACCTGTAAGAGTTGACATGGGCAATCTATTGCGTAAATGACAAAAGTAGTGAAACAATTTATAAACTGGTTAACAGTAAAAGTCTTACCACTTCTATTATCACAGATCACTTTATCCTTTCTCGTATATTTACAGATCACACATCTATCTGCCACATGTGTAGTTCCCAATAGGTTTAGCAAGAAAATTACCAGTCTGAGGTACATTAACATTAGCCTTTTTCAAAACGCTCGTCCCCAAGCAATTTTTAATATTCTTTGCTCTCCTGAACGCTATTTTGGGATTAGATGGTAATGTATTTCCTAAAATGGGATCCATTTTAAGGATATCCCAATGTTTTTTGAGGATTCCTCTCACTTTGTTTTCCTGTTTAAAAAACCCAGTTATGAATATTGGTCTGTCATTATAAATCATTTTTCTTTGGGTTAGTTTTTTTGGTTTTGGGAATTAACAAGTCTTTTCTCGAAGTTTCTCTACCTTTCTTAATAGATCTATTGATAAGTTTTTCATCATATCCTTTATCAATGAATCGTTTCCTGGTCAGCATCGCTGGGGGCTTGTGCCTCTACCCTTTTACTATAGACTCTCATTGCAATACAATTTATTGTGGCATTTTCTGTGTTTTTTACTATAAAGAATTGTGCATTAATCTCTGTTCTCTGGTTCTCTTTTCCATGCGCTCCTATTTTTGTGTTTATATGTGCTGAGTATGCCCCGCTGATCACGGGGGACTAGGAGCTGCAGGGGAGACTGGAGTAGCCGAGGGAGAGCTACTGGAGGGACAGCGCGCTCAAATACCCACCTTTTACATTCTTCTTACCTACTGATTAGATTGTAAGTTCTTCGTAGCAGGGACTCCTCTTCCTAAATTTTATTTTTTATGTCTGAAGCACTTATTCCCATGATCTGTTATTTGTATTATTTGTTATTTATATGATTGTCCCGTGTATTACTGCTGTGAAGCGCTATGTACATTAATGGTGCTATATAAATAAAGACATACATACATACATTTGGTATGTCATTTAGTTTATGTAATATACATAACTCTGTACCCCTACTTCAGGATATGTTGGCGCTTTACAAATAAATTATAATAATAATAATAATAATGCTATGTCCTTGAATCAGATGTTTTATCACATCATCAAATAGTACGCAGAATTCACAGGCTTAGCATTTTCAAATGTACAGAGATACTCTATCAGATTGTTCTAGAACTCTAATTAAGCTGTGATTCAATGATTTGTGTTCTGCAAACATGAAATCTTCCAAAGTTATCTTTCCACCTTCTTAAACAATTATTATGGAAGATGTTGTGTTTCTGTGATTATGGTTTCTGATAGTCACAGCTTGCTTTTTATGACTACTGAATGCAATAACATAAATCCATGGTTACAGCAGATTCCTAATTTATTTGAAGATTTGGCATTACTTTGTAAAATTATTGTCAGACACTATTTATGGAAGATTTCTGCTTTTTTGTGTGAACTAATGTACCTTGCATTAGAAGAGATGATAAACTGCAAGAGCAGAGTTTAGTGCGGCAGCTGAGAACAAATACAACATGAGTAGACCATATTGTATTTGGCTGAACATATAACAATTACAAAAATAAGTGAATATGTCTGAACATATACAATACAAACACAATTGCTTATTACTGGGGTTATATATTTAGGATATAACCAAGGTAAGGGGGACTGGAGGGGGAAGGGGAACAGGGAACCCTCGCTACTGCCTGGACACAGGTGCTACAATCAGGGGAAATAACTGAATATCAACTAAGAAGAAAAAAGAACCCCTATATTGAGAGCACTCTACGGCTGGTGATACTGCTGACCTGAGAACCTGATGGAGACGAGTGGATCAAATCTAACATGTAATGATGAATTATTTCAAATCAATTTTAATCGGAGAAAATCCTCAAATAAAATATAATTATATGGATAACCCTCTATGTGAGGTAACCCTATACAAATGGCGAAAAATAAAAAGGAGAATGGGGGTAGGGATTGTCACGGTAGCTTGTGACAGGCTGTAATTTACACCAAAACTATATATAAATATATATATACCTGGGTTTGAACTGGGACGAGACTTAGATATAACAAATTGTATTTATTCCTTAGGATAGGTGAACACAACAGATATGTACAAATAACAGGCAAAATATAGACACTTACGTAAAATGGAAATGATGAAGCAGTCTTAGATGAAGCAGAACATCTGGACTGGCAGTTCATACAGCACTCTTCATAGTCATCAAGACACCAAAAGCATGAAAAGACCTCTGGCAGGAAGACAGTGCATAGCGTTTCTCTCAGCAAACAAGATGGTATAGAACAGACTGAACACTTGAAGAACTTGCAAAACATGAACAACACTGGATAAGGGCTTGACCACAGATTATATACCTTTTGTGGCCCTATCCATAACCTTAAGTACAGGTGATTGGTTTTCAATTACCTCCAGCCACTCACTAACGTGGGAAAGCATTCTGACCCATGCCCCCCTGCTAGTTGGCACATGCGCAGTAGAACTCTGGGGTCTCATTTCTGAAGCCCCACATTTGCAACAGGAATGCCAGCCAGTCTATCCATTTGGAGTTCTGGCAGGAAAACCTTTGTTGAAAGGTGTGAAGTGGGACACTTAAAGACTGCTCTGGCTTGAGCCTCCTCCGCCCTTAGGTAAACAGGGAGGGTGACAAGACCCTTTGAACAACACTTAAATCCTAGACATTAGGGCGCCTCTTGGGCCATCTGCTAAAAGGAATTTTCTCTAAGTCTTTGTCCCTACCTTGGGACACAGTATCAAACATAAAACATAAACGTATTAAAATATCCGGTTCCATTGGGTCTAGCAGAACCAAACTTCCCAGTTCTAATGGCCGGAACTGGGGCACCATATGATCCAAAAAGCGACTTGCTACGACCGATGGAGCCGGAGTTACACAAATGCACATTAAATCATTTTTCATTTTAATACAAAAATCTCCGCTAAAAGAAATCTAAGCTTTTCACTAAATCCCCATTGAAAACAACGGGCTCCGCCGCCATGGGTTTCAATGGAGCAACTCCGCCGTTGTAGTGAATGGAGTTTCCTACCATAGACTTTCAATGGGGAACCGCCGCCATTGAAGTCTATGAGAAAATCCACAAATCTTTACAGTCGTCCATACTCCGTCTGGTTGGTCTGAGGGGGCTGGAAATGAGCATGCACTAAAGCCGGAACCTTGGCTACATGTCACCCAAATCCCATCCCTCTGGGCATTCCAGAACCGGAGATATGGACTTACACATTTCAACATTTTACACTAAGTCATTTTCTCACCATTTGGCTTTTCTCCCATTAGAATCAATGGGAAAAAGTCCCGAACTTTCAAGGGGGTCCATACTCCGTCGGGTTCGTCCAAGAGGGTCAAGGATGGTTCTGCAGTGATGCCGGAGCAGTGACTACAGATACCCCAAACCTTGATCCTCTGGTCCCTCCGGACTCGGAGATATGGATTCCTAAATTACAGCATTTCACACTTAAGTCATTTTTCGGAGCTGTTTCTGTCGCCGCCATTGAAGCCTATGGCGCGACCCGCTCTTCTCGGTTCGACCCTTATCGGGGGTCCAGGATTCGGGGACCCGGTTGTGGTCGAGTGGGGGGAAGCCTAGGAACAAGGGGCAAAAAGAATTTTATTTCTAGGGCCCCCAGAACTGTTTATTCCCACGCCAATTAACGTTGAACTTGACAAGTGATTTTAACTCTTTTAAAGGACATTGTATCCGCTTTGCCGTTTGCGGTCTGGACGGCAGCCAACTTGTTCTTCGAAAGTTACCTCGAGGAACCTCCATTGAAGTCGATGAGCCCATTCACTTTCAATGGGAAACCGCCGCTCTCCCTCTCGGACGCCACCTGCTGGTCTTTACAGGAAACAGGACTAAAACAACAAGATTCTCCATTAGAATGCATGGAGCCCTAATGGCAACCAATGGGGGACCTGCAAAATGGTGCCTGAAAAGGCGGGAAAACTTCACAAAGAGCTATAATCATTAAAGGACTATTAACCCTTGTGCTCCCGGATGGATTCTAGTGTGTATGTGATGCAGACACTGATTAACAATAAACTATGGGGGAACAGGGAATATACATTTTCAGGTTATGACAAGGGTTAAATCACACGTCTGGGCCTCAGCCCAGTTAACCCCTTGTCTCCCTGGTGAGGTTAGAGAGTGGCCAATTGGGGTGTAACCCCTTTAATCCCGGTACAAATCCTATCCATCGTCACAGGGATAAATAGTCCTATTAAATGCAATAGGTACTCTCTAAACCACTACACTTGCCAAAATAAGTGAACATATGTTCAGTGACAGGATCTGCTGATAATCCCCAGAGCTAATGGGATATTATATGTGTAAGTGATAATGCTGTAGTTGAGCCTTAAAACTTTAGCTGCAGACAATAGATGAGGTCTACATATACACACACAGCAAAAGGAGGTATTGGTGACTCAAGAGTCAGACAGGATTGTCTGGACCGTATAGACTGTACACATTAAGAATTACCAATTAGTAAAAGGACCCTAGAGCTATGTATTTTCTATAATTCCAGAGCTGCGAGTCAGACAAGTTGGCAGACTGGTAGTGTCTGTCAAGGTGTCTTAATGACAACGTCTTCTGCCCGGAGCCCTATCTGGTACTAATGGTACAAAAACTGTGAGTAAAGTTAAATTAAATGTACTCCTTTCAAAGGTAAATGAACCTGTGTTATCACTAAATAAATGAGGCAGTGAAGGCATAGAGAGCAGATAGAACATACACACTGCGTGACTGGACAATGTAGCAGACTGATTTTTGTCTGCACCAATGTCTCAGACTGTCACATCTTACACTGTGCTGTCACTAGATACAAAGTAGATCGTTGGCCCTTCCGGCATATATTGCACTCAAATCCCCCCTCCTAGAAGCACAGACAATGGAAGTCTGTGTACCGAGCGATCCCTCCACAAGGGAAGGAGTAGTAAAGTTACAGCGGTATGCTAAAGTGATGGACCGGAGAGTCTCGGAAGCCGTCACCTATGACGTCAGTACGCCTACTGCCGACGTACGTTTCGCTGTAAAGCTTTGTCGAGGCTGAAGGGAAACCCTCCAAACCCCCGCTATTTAAGGTAGTATGCAGCTACCTGATTGGTTAATAATTGAGTGAGTACACGTTGGCGCCAATGGGCCTAATTGGACAAGGTTTTATGAATGAATGTGTGTAAACCTTGAGGGAATACAGTCTCTGAGGGCCTCTAGTGGTGGAAATAAGGAACCCAAAAGAATGTAAATGGGGCAGCATAGACAAACAGTGATCGTAGATAGAGGGCATAAGTCAAATGAAGGGATAAAATATAAATCCCTCATTTAGACCTTGGGGGGAGAGTGTGCCTAGTGTATATATCCATCTGGATTCTTTTTGTGGTAGGATCTCGTCCCAATCCCCTTTTCTAGGGCCAAGTGAATATTGATCTGTGCCTACAAATGTCAGGACATTGCTATCCCCATTATGTTGTTCCAGAATGTGTCTGGCTACAGGTGTATCCTGCTGGTTGCGGATAGTGCCTAGGTGTTCTAATACGCGGAGCCTGAAAGGACGTCTTGTTTTTCCTACGTATTTCTTTTGGCAAATGCAAGTCACCAGATAGATAACACCAGAGGATCTACAGTTAATAAATCTCCTGATATCAAATTTTCTAGTGTTGTTCCAATTTTGGAAGGTCTTTGAGCTCTTTATTGATTTGCATGCCTTACAGTTGTGGCAACTGAAACAACCAACTGGTTTTTCTGGTAGCCAGGTGCTAAGATTCTTATCCTCTTCGAAATGATTATTAACTAGATGATCACGTAGGTTTTTTGCTCTTCTAGGTGTCATTTCTGGATATGCCTTGAGTATGTCATTCAAGTCAGAATCTGCTTGTAAAATATGCCAGTGTGTCTGGAAAATTCTTTTGGCCTGTTCCCATTTCAACCTGATGAGCAGGCAAAACTTAGATACCCTGATGAAACTTATGGCATAGTCAGATATACTACTAGGTGAGGGCCCATTCACAACTTTACGACCGAAATCTAAATTCATGCCCTCCCTCGATTCAAGCTCGAGTACAGCAGTATTTGTTAATTTGGTCACCAAAGACCTTGACCTTCTTAACAAGTCTGCTCGAATCATATATGACAACTTTGATAACTGTGAAAGATTGACCCTCAAAGAACTCAGACAGGACAAAACTATCACCATCAAGCCCTCAGACAAAGGGGGCAACGTGGTTATCCTTAAGAGCAAAGATTATGTTACCAAAAATGAGAGGCTATTATCAGACAGGGCTTGTTACTCAATCCTCAAAACTGACCCCACTGCCAGTTACAACCTGGAACTCAATGAGATTCTTAATAATGGTATACTAGACAAAGTGATAACTGACAAAGAGAAAGACTTTATTTTAGTCAAACATCCCAAAATTGCCACTTTGTACAGTCTACCCAAAATACATAAGGGGAAGACACCACCACCGGGATGACCCATTGTCTCGGGCATAGGGAGTTTGACTGAAAATGCCAGTGATTACATCGACTGTATTTTAAGACCATTTGTCGTAGCCCTCCCATCGCATCGCATCGCATCTTAGGGACACCAAAGATATCCTCTGTAAAATAGAGGATATCAATGTAACTGCAGATACTATCTTGGTGTCCCTAGATGTTGAAGGGCTATATACAAGCTTACACCATACAGTAGGTATATCAGCAGTATCATACTTTCTTAAAACTCGAGGTACTCATCTCTCAAAACACAATGAGTTTGTTCTTAAGCTGTTAAATTTTGTTTTAACCAAGAACTACTTCTGGTTTAACAAAATACTCTACCACCAGACCCAGGGTACAGCAATGGGCACTAAATGTGCCCCATCATATGCTAACTTGCACCTTGGCTGGTGGGAAGCTGAAGTAGTTTTCTCTGAAAACCTGGAAAATTTCACCAACCACATTCAAATGTGGTACAGGTATATAGACGATACTATCTTACTCTGGAACGGCACAGTAAAACAACTACTAGAGTTCATCACCCTATTGAACACCAACACTAACAACTTAAGACTTACCTTTGAAATCGGTCCGACTGAGATTTCTTTTCTTGACCTGAAAATTTAAATGAAAGAAAACGGGTACCTATCATCTACTACCTTTAGAAAGATAACTGCGACCAACAGTATCCTTAGAGCCAACAGTCATCACCCCCCCAATCTCATTACGAATATCCCTCATTACGAAGATTCTGACTTGAATGACATACTCAAGGCATATCCAGAAATGACACCTAGAAGAGCAAAAAACCTACGTGATCATCTAGTTAATAGTCATTTCGAAGGGGATAAGAATCTTAGCACCTGGCTACCAGAAAAACAAGTTGGTTGTTTCAGTTGCCACAACTGTAAGGCATGCAAATCAATAAAAAGCTCAAAGACCTTCCAAAATTGGAACAACACTAGAAAATTTGATATCCGGAGATTTATTAACTGTAGATCCTCTGGTGTTATCTATCTGGTGACTTGCATTTGCCAAAAGAAATACGTAGGAAAAACAAGACGTCCTTTCAGGCTCCGCGTATTAGAACACCTAGGCACTGTCCGCAACCAGCAGGATACACCTGTAGCCAGACACATTCTGGAACAACATAATGGGGATAGCAATGTCCTGACATTTGTAGGCATAGATCAATATTCACTTGGCCCTAGAAAAGGGGATTGGGACGAGATCCTACCACAAAAAGAATCCAGATGGATATATACACTAGACACACTCTCCCCCCAAGGTCTAAATGAGGGATTTATATTTTATCCCTTCATTTGACTTATGCCCTCTATCTACGATCACTGTTTGTCTATGCTGCCTGTAACAGGGGACTTATCCCTGTTCAGTAATGTGCCTTTAATCTAGCAGTGTGGTGGTTAACTTCTGGTAGTTAATTACTAAACACCACCTGCCTGATTGAGATGGCTTACAAAAGCCTGTCTGTTCAAACAGGAAGTGAGAACTCTTTAGCTGACACCTGAGCTGAACTTGGAGACACACTTGTTTTGAGCTCTGCCAAAGTTAGCAGAGCTGCTTTCAAGACACAAGGCCCAAATAAGACTTCTAAACCTGGATGCTGATTTTCTGTGCACGCTCAGTGCGGTTCCAGGAGAGCAGAGAAGCTTACTCTACAGCTGATAAACAGATAAGACTTTCATTATTAAGAGACTGCTTATACTGTATCTGCTTATTTTCATGCTATGTTTGGGGCTGGGGAGAAATGCTTGACTAGGGAGATGTGAATTGGTTGCATAGTGTTTTCACTAGAATTACTCCCAAGTGAATGGAAGCTTTGTTCCCCCCCCTGTGTTTGGATAATTTTCCTGATGAAAAGGAACAGGCACAATAAAGCCTATTATAATTTCACGTTATAAAGCCTCCTAATTGCGTACCTCTGTGAACGTCCGTCCACATATGGTCGTCAGAAGTGGGACAAGAGGTGTCCTTGTAGTTAAAAAGGACCGGAGTTTTTATGTAAAATTTTTTGTTATGTTTTTTTGCCTACAAACAGTCTAAACAACTTGGAAAAAAAAAACCCCCTCATGCAGCAGAGATCAGATTTAAAGGGACACACACCACTGAAACTTACACTGCACTGAAACTTACAAAACCACAGATGGACTCTTTTCCCCAATCCCAAGAGACTGCTGAAGCAGATAAACCTTTAATTACCTATCACAAAGTGTAATACGGTCATTGAAATAGGGATTTTGCCTTCTAGCCATAGTCAGGGTTCAAGAAGTGAGTCAGCCCTTAAAAAGGGATAGGTTTTTCTTGTTTTCAAAAGTTTCGCTGAAGCAGTAAAAACAGATGGTGACCCACGAGTGGTACTGATTTTGCAAATAAAGGTTGTCACACCGCATAGCGCTACCAGCTGTGAATGGAGTATATGCAGAAAAGTGTGAAAATTGATACAAAGACTGTGCTGAAGCAGGGGTATTTTTAGCAAACAAATGCTGAGTGTAAAATTGCCCTATAAAGAAAAAGTTTTTTCAAAGCCAATTGCTGAGTGTTGAGTTCACTGCAAAGAATGTTTTTTTTTCTGCAAGTAAAAAAGTATGCCTATTATCTTGGGAGCAAAACAGACACCCAAAGTGTGAAGTGTGAATGCCATAATACCCAAAGATGAGACTGAAAATTACTGAACTCAGGCAGAAACCCAAATTCTGTTGCTGAAGCGGAGGGATTTCACCTAGCAAATAAATGGTGTATAGCAAATAGACTTTTTTACCTAGCAACTGCACAATCTTGTATACTTGATAAGAGAAAATGCATGCACAGTACTGCTGATATTGAAAAAAAATAATTACCCAAGAAAGAAAAATCTACAGAGATGCCTGTGAGAGCCATGACCTCTACAAGCAAAATATGCCCATCTGTAGGACTATCACAATTGGGGGTTCTAGCAAATACAGTGGCAACAGCTGCAATAGCGCCTCCTGAGGTCAGGAAGAAAATGACACCTGATAGCCTAAAAAGGAGGACAAGATGCAGCGTTCCTGTAATGAACCCTACCCCACGGAAGAGTGGCCCTTCTAGTCCAATAAAGATGAAGACATCTCTTACGGGGAACCCGAACCGAGTCACACCCACAAAACACACCAAGAATGGTGGGGGTGCCTGAACTCGGTACAAACAGAAAAGACCGCTCCCTTTGATGACGAATATGATCAGCAGGAGACAGAGCGGGAGCAGTGGATCACCGAATATTTCCGTCAGCTATTACAGTTGCAAGAAAAGCCGGGTGGATCCAGTGACGCTGCTAAAACTTCAAATGAAGATGGAGACCCCAGTATCCCTGAAGGGAGGGTGTCATCCAAATCAAAAAGGAAGAAAAAGAAAAGCGGTTCTTCACTTACTGTGGAAGTAACAGACATGTCCGCAGATCCTGTGGAGAAAAAGGGGGACCGAGATGCCCTGCAGGCTAGAGAAAATGGAGAATTCGTAACACGTATAACTGAATATCCAGAGGGCCCAAGGCAGAAGTCGTGTACCCCAAAGAAGTGTCTGTCCGGTGCCAACAGTGAGGAACCCTCAACCAGTCATCCCAGGGAAGTGGAGCCGGAACCAGTGAGTGACGATTCCTTGACCAGCCCTGAGGACGCCCTGAAGGTTGCCAGGCATGACTGTGATCTGCTCTGTGAAGAATTGGAAAGGGAAAAAAATAATAATGCTGAGCTACAGAAGACTGTGCTCGCAATTTACTCTGCGGCCAAGACTGAATTGGAGGATCTCAAGACTGAGCTAGATACTGCAAAGGCTACTATTTCCGCCATGGATGTAAAGCAGAGCCAGTCTGACAAAATGGTGGCTACGCTAAAGCGGAAGTATGAGGAGGCACTGAAGCAGATGACAGACTTCCAGCAAGAGGTTCACACTCTGCGCATAGAGTTGAATGCCTCACAATAGGAGGTCAACAGTGGCCGGATAGAAGTGGACGTAGCTCAGAAAGAGGTTCAGACACTCCACAGAGCACTGGATGCCTCACATCATGAGACCAACAGCTGCCGCACAGACCTGGAAGTTTCCAGAAAGGAACTACACAGTCTCACTGAGGAGCTGGACATTTCAAGGAAAACTATCCTACATTTTAACTTAGATCTCAAAGTCTCTCAGAAGGAGCTTCAGAACTTAAACTTGGAGATGGAAGTCTCACGCCAGGAGACAGCCCGCCTCCAACAGATGTGCAAAAATGGAAGGTGGACTGCAAGGTAGCCCTGAATAGTACAGAGACTGAAAAAAGAGAAAATTTAAGATTAAAAAAAGAAAATTCTGAGTTGACAGAATATGTCAAGGGAAAGAATGAAGAGCTGCAGGCTCTTAAAGAAATAAATAAACTTTTGAAAGAGGAAATGTTTGAAGCAGAGCACCGACTGCAGAACCAACTGCAAGGTCTGTGTACACACCTCCAGTATGCTGAGGAGAAGCAGCAAACGCTGCAGGAAGAAAAGCTGCAGGCTGCTAAAGAGGTACAAGCGCTGCAGGAACGTCTGAATACCCAGTACGTCCCCACAAAGCAGTATGAGGAGCTAAAGGCCACGCTGCAGGTCTTCAGAGCATTATTGGAGGCGGAGCTTCGATACCAGGTGACTCTGTATGAGAGGGAGCGTGAGAAGGCTCAGAAACTGGAGCAAGAGCTGGAGAGACAGAGAGACTGTTCCATTCCCTTGAGTCAGTACACCAAGGAGAAAACAGACCTAGCGGCAACCTTGACGACAAAAATTACAGAGCTCCAGAATATGAAGGAGACTCTGATACAGATTCCTCCAATACGGAAAAAGGTATTGGCACTGCCCAAGCACCAGTATCCCACAGTAACTAATGCCCATGAGGACAAGGGTACAGTGAGAGTTGGGGACTCCACGCAACTACAAAACAAAAATACGAAGTTTGAGCCACCAAAGAAAGCACTAGCCAAACCTACAGCTGCCCAACAGGCAACAAAGAGAGATAGGAGTGCAGAATCCTTAGCTGAAGAAGCTGAACTGGTGACTCCGTGGTGTGGAGAAGCTGCAGAAAGACCGCTTCAAGAGCAGAAAACTCCAAGGGCTAGTCCTAACTGCTCTACAACTGTTGCCATACATTTTGTCTACAAAAAGAGGAGTGCCCGACGCAACAGAAATCTCAAGACCGCGCAAGCAATAAGAAGACTTTACGTGGAAAATGTCCTCCTCGAGCGACTGAGGAGTGCTGATCTCAAGCACCTGCGGGAGGAGACAAAAATAAACTGGAGAAAGGGCTCCAATCCCAGCGGGACAGAAGGTTCTCTTCCTTCTCCATCCACTCTCATTCAAGTCACAGAAAGATCTCGAATGAGAGTGGAAGGATGGGCTTTGGCCGTGGTAAGCCCGAGCTTCCCACAAACAGGGGAGGTATGTAACAGGGGACTTATCCCTGTTCAGTAATGTGCCTTTAATCTAGCAGTGTGGTGGTTAACTTCTGGTAGTTAATTACTAAACACCACCTGCCTGATTGAGATGGCTTACAAAAGCCTGTCTGTTCAAACAGGAAGTGAGAACTCTTTAGCTGACACCTGAGCTGAACTTGGAGACACACTTGTTTTGAGCTCTGCCAAAGTTAGCAGAGCTGCTTTCAAGACACAAGGCCCAAATAAGACTTCTAAACCTGGATGCTGATTTTCTGTGCACGCTCAGTGCGGTTTCCGGAGAGCAGAGAAGCTTACTCTACAGCTGATAAACAGATAAGACTTTCATTATTAAGAGACTGCTTATACTGTATCTGCTTATTTTCATGCTATGTTTGGGGCTTGGGGGAAATGCTTGACTAGGGAGATGTGAGTTGGTTGCATAGTGTTTTCACTAGAATTACTCCCAAGTGAATGGAAGCTTTGTTTCCCCCCTCTGTGTTTGGATAATTTTCCTGATGAAAAGGAACAGGCACAATAAAGCCTATTATAATTTCACGTTATAAAGCCTCCTAATTGCGTACCTCTGTGAACGTCCGTCCACACTGCCCCATTTACATTCTTTTGGGTTCCTTATTTCCACCACTAGAGGCCCTCAGAGACTGTATTCCCTCAAGGTTTACACACATTCATTCATAAAACCTTGTCCAATTAGGCCCATTGGCGCCAACGTGTACTCACTCAATTATTAACCAATCAGGTAGCTGCATACTACCTTAAATAGCGGGGGTTTGGAGGGTTTCCCTTCAGCCTCGACAAAGCTATCCAGCGAAACGTACGTCGGCAGTAGGCGTACTGACGTCATAGGTGACGGCTTCCGAGACTCTCCGGTCCGTCACCTCCGCATACCGCTGTAACTTTACTACTCCTTCCCTTGTGGAGGGATCGCTCGGTACACAGACTTCCATTGTCTGTGCTTCTAGGAGGGGGGATTTGAGTGCAATATATGCTGGAAGGGCCAACGATCTACTTTGTATCTAGTGACAGCACAGTGTAAGACGTGAAAGTCTGAGACATTGTGGCAGACAAAAATCAGTCTGCTACATTGTCCAGTCACGCAGTGTGTATGTGCTATCTGCTCTCTATGCCTTCACTGCCTCATTTGTTTAGTGATAACACAGGTTCATTTACCTTTGAAAGGGGTATATTTAATTTAACTTTACTCTCAGTTTTTGTACCATTAGTACCAGATAGGGCTCCGGGCACAAGACGTTGTCATTAAGATACCTTGACAGACACTACCAGTCTGCCAACTTGTCTGACTCGTAGCTCTGGAATTATAGAAAATACATAGCTCTAGGGTCCTTTTACTAATTGGTAATTCTTAATGTGTACAGTCTATACGGTCCAGAAAATCCTGTCTGACTCTTGAGTCACCAATACCTCCTTTTGCTGTGTGTGTATATGTAGACCTCATCTATTGTCTGTAGCTAAAGTTTTAAGGCTCAACTACAGTATTATCACTTACACATATAATATCCCATTAGCTCTTGGGATTATCAGCAGATCCTGTCACTGAACATATGTTCACTTATTTTGGCAAGTGTAGTGGTTAAGAGAGTACCTATTGCATTTAATAGGACTATTTATCCCTACCCCCATTCTCCTTTTTATTTTTCGCCATTTGTATAGGGTTACCTCACATAGAGGGTTATCCATATAATTATATTTTATTTGAGGATTTCTCCGATTAAAATTGATTTTAAATAATTCATCATTACTTGTTAGATTTGATCCACTCGTCTCCATCAGGTTCTCAGGTCAGCAGTATCACCAGCCGTAGAGTGCTCTCAATATAGGGGTTCTTTTTTTCTTCTTAGTTGATATTATATATTTAGGACCATGCTTACAAAGTGGTGCAATTCTAGAAGTACCTTCTGGTCCAGTCAAGTGTGTCTTATGGAGTAGCACAACTACAGTATGAACCATAATGTCAGTACTGGAAGTCAACTACAATGAACATATAAAAGAAAGAAAGAAATATGTAAGACAGTACAAAAACAACGTCTCGTGGAATGGTTCCCCACAATCAGAATATATTGCAGAAGTTGTTTTGGTAATCTACACTTACTACTGGTTGAATGGTTGAATTGAGGCAGCATATCAATTTTTGAGACAATTGTGCATGAGCTTTCCATACCTTACCTGACTTTCAGTGACCTCCTGCCTTCAGATATTCTATTAGAAGTCAACTTTAGCTTTTTGTTTAGAGATGTGCGAAACTTTCGCATGAGGTCGAACCATGCAAAATTTGCCTTCTTGAGTCATGAGAAAAGCAGAGTTTGCAAGCGATTCGTGAAGCATTAAATCAATGTGCACTGTAATTTAGTTTTTTAAATTGCGAAATTGTCTAAAATGGCTGGAATTGCTTGCGAAATATTCTAAAAATCACTGGATTTGCTTAACACAGACTACAAATAGGGCATTTTTGCGCACACTGGTCTGGTGATATTTCCCTGAGCTTACTAACTTGGCAACATTATTAGCCCCTTAAGGCTTGGTGAAACGTTTTACAAATAATCGCATTTTGGTACAAAAAAATAAACTTAACATGTTGCAAATGCATTTTAGATCGGTTTGCACGTCTATTTTGATCTACATCCTATGCCCATAATCAATAAAAATATGTTTCTGTTCAAATGAATAGGACTAAAATGTTCTCCAGCATGGGAATGGAAGGACTGCTTCATAACGTAACAAATAGGGGCCCTAGTCTTTATAATACAATTAGCTAATGCTCAGACAACTGTTGACTTCTTACCATTCTGCCGCTGGTTGGCATACAGTATATGATGAATCATTGCTCTCTGGAACTCCCACAAAGAGCAAATGTAACTCAGAGTAATAAAGATCAAGACAATGGCCAATATTTGTTAAAATAGCAGGTCTAACTATCAATTCTGTAAATGTTACCAGCATTTTTATATCTATTGGAGCTTTTTCTCAAGTGATAATGTGCTTTATATTTCTTTATTATTATTCATCATGTAAATGAGCATGCAAATTAATTTTTATTAGCCTGTACTTGGAATGCTGAAAACCCTTAATTTTTGCCAAAGTTTGCAAAACGGGCAGATGTGCACTTTTCAAAAAAAATGTTTTAGTAAAATTGTCCAGCTTCACCAGAGATTAACCAAGTTAATGGACCAGATTCACTACTATACAAAAGTATGGGTTTTCGTGGAGGGGGTGGATAGAAAAGGAAAATATGCCAATTTCAATCATTTACATATTTAAATGAGCTTTTTTCTACAAGCATCTCATGTGTGTTCAACAGTCTCTCTCAATGTGTTATATAGATGAGTGTTTTGGGAAGTACATGAGCCAATGGGTACTGTACTTAATAGGACTGATTCAATTACTCTCACTATCTCCCCCTTTCTTTTCTAGAGGAAGTACGTCAGCACTAAAAACTGTAAGTACGGCTGGAACTGGGAGTCCCCCAAAGATAAAAATAGAGCAGTTCCACTATGGAGGATCTGGTTTCGAAACTTGTTAAATAAAAAATAACAAAAAATGTTGGCGCAGATTGCTGTTTTAATATGTATTATACAAAAGTTAAATGGAGCAACAGAGGTTCTTGCAATTACTGCTAATTCTAATAATGCCACACCTACCAGAAGGGGGGAACCTACTAAATAAATGAGTTGATTCGTACTAGACAGGACATATCAGATTCTCAAAGGATTTCACAAACTTAAACGTGGCATTGCTTTCATTTGCTTGCTCTTTTCTTTACTCCTAATGATAGTCCATTCCGCCATCTACTTTGAATTGTACAGAATTCTCGGAAAGTGCTTATTTCTTTAAAGGTATGAATATAGTTATGGATCAGACATAGTTATGGATCAACTCAGCATTTCAATAAAATATTGATTTTCAGGCGCATGTACCTTTTCATCCACAATTTTTATGTTTAGTTTCTGTGAGGTTGAGCTGGAAAGTTTTGGAAACACATTTGCATTCAGAAGCCACTACCTACTTTTCAAGAACCAAGGACTTGATGGTATTGAAGTGGTGAATTCTCCATTGCATCACTACAGTATTTTAGAAAAGCATGAATGTTGAACTTAATGTTTGAACAATGCTGACCAGCATCAGAGGTGACAGTCTTAAGTGAAACTATGCTCAAACTTTATTTTGTTCAGGGTTTTATGGCATGTTTATAGTTCACACACCTTTTTGTTGCCAGAGTAGACAGCAACTCATTGCTCTGCATTTCTGGGCCCTCTGGCCGCAAAGACGTTGAACAGCCTGCAATGCGTTTTCTTTCTGACGGAGACCTGCCTTGCCATGTGTGGATGCTATTTTGGGGGGTTTTCTGGAATGTTTCTTCTATCAGACGGGGCTTGCGGGCCACTTTAATGTTATAGGATCCTGTAACATTTTCTGGATAATGTTTGAGTGATGCTCTAATGTGTGTGTGCCTGTACTGTTTTCTAGAGATGTGTGAATGTCTTCCAATTCGCTTTGCCAATGTTTTAGCCAATTATTTTAAGACCTGTATATTTGTGAATAAGTCCATCTTAAAATGGATAAGAAGTAAGAGGTGACCCTGTGAGTGTTCATTTGCATGTCATTACCCAGAATCCCTGGCTGCAAGGGAAGCTTTGTATGATAAGAGATCATGGGGAAAGGCAGGGCTGCAGATATGTCTGAGACATGAATGTGCTCATATTTTTATTTGCTATTTTTGTTAAAGACTTGTGAACATTTACATGCAAAAATATTCACCATTTTGCCAAGAACATTAGTGATATTTTTGAACACGCGCAAATATGAGCATATAAATTTGAGCCAATTTAGCATCTAAATTCCTGTTTACAATGCTGGAGGAATCAGATGGTTCGCTCAAAGACACTGTTACAAATGGTGTTTGGCCCTGACAGCCTGCCATAGTGCCCATGCAAAAAAAGGGGTGAGGGTCTGTTGTTCAGGATCCTATTTTGAGTTCTCACACTTTATAGAAAATTGGGAAATTGAGAAGTGGGTAAAATTAGTCAAGGCCTGCCATCATCATCGGCTCCATGTTGACTAGTGAAACTGCAACTGTATTTTCATCTCTCGTCATTAGTGTTCCAAAAAATTGCGCTTCCTTCCCCTTGAGAAAGTTGAGAATATGATTCAATGAAAGGGGTGGGGGGGCTGACGTAAACAGCACTAGGATCTGAGCAGCCATTTTTAGTCAGCATCCATCTTAGGTTCATTCAGCAGGTGAGTATTGCACGTACATTTGAAATATAGATATTAGGCATGACATGTTATGGACATGTTACCACAACAGCTAGCAGCATGGAACCGCTCAGGTCTCAGCTGGGCTAGGGAAGGGATGGGTTCTCGTCTCCCCCCGGGTTTTCTTGGGTTTCTCTCCCCTCAGATCATCATCATCTCCCCGGATGGGGGATTGCAATGCCGCTTACACGAGGCCCGCTCCACGCCGATGCTCTGTGTCTCTGTTTCCTGGTACACACCGATGACGTCACTCGGGGTGTATATGCCACAAAGAACTGGGCTAATATGCCTCACAAACACACCGCATCAGGCTCCTGCTGCCGTCCTCCCCCACGCACAGATGCTCCATAGGGAACTCCCTCTGTCAGCCAGAAAAGTTCTTACTTGTGAGCTACACCTGCACACTGCATCCACTGCTCCACCGCACTCCACACCAGGGTTCCTGCTGCTGATCTCCCACAGCATCATTGAGCAGTTCCATGCTGCTAGCTGTTGTGGTAACATGTCCATAACATGTCATGCCTAATATCTATTCAAATGTACGTGCAATACTCACCTGCTGAATGAATGTAATACAATTTTTTTATATACTACCCTATGAGGTCTTGCGCTGTTCTCTCTTTTTGTTTTTTGTTCTAGTATTGGTTGCGGAGCCATCCTATTAGAACAGCTGCAGTTACCTCATCTATACACACACGTGAACGGATCAGGTTTCATTAACATACTCAGTTTTGTTTCAATCACAGCGCCATATATTGGTTAAGATAACCACTTTATTGTTGTTTAAACTGATCATAATTTATTCACCTTTATTTAAGGGTATTGGTATATTTATACAATATATCACCAAATCACTGAGCGCAGTTATTCACTTTTTTATTCATCCATCTTAGGTGCCTGATATTGTCATCCATTTTGTCTATTGTTTGTATGAATGCTGGGGAGGTTTGAGAGAGACACATTTTTTTCTTTTTGTTCTTAAGTTTTTAGTGATAATAAGCCTTTCAGCTAACCACAAGACCTTGGAGATGGGAGAAATGCTGCCACTGTTATGAAAATAAAACATAGATAACAGACACATCTCACAGTCAGGGGGAGGGTCTCATGGTCAAGTACACCCTTTCCCAGAAATCACGTTTATAGAGAAAAGGTCATTAGCTTGTATAATAATTTTTAGCGGACTCAATTAATTTTTAGTATGAATCTTACAGTTATGTTATTAACTCAATGTTCTCATATTCATATTTTGTTTATCTTATACGCTTATATAACGCACACGCCACCTCATACAGGGGGTGTGGGCTTAGTATTTTTGGTATGAATATGTCTTGTAGGCCACATTTCGATGGCGAAGTTTTATTTTGAAACTTCCTTCTATGTGTGCACATGTACACAAAATAAACTCATTTGTCATTCTGTGATCCTCAGATGTGTTTTTTTATTCACGCTTTTCATACCCTTCATCTTGATGTTACAGATGTAGCGCATGACAATGTTCACCAGAAAGAACAACATATCCCAGGATAACATAGAAAATCACAGTTTTTCCACGGGACGCAATGGCAATGTTGGTGCAGAACATCCCACATGCATAAGAAACAATGATGCCCACATGTGTATAGGATTAGACATGTAGACAGTCCATGTGTCGATAATTAATGCTCAACTAGGCAACTACAGGCACTAGCTGTCAGTGAATTCCTGCAAAAGTTTTGTACATCTCTACTGTTTTCCTTCCCTCACCATGTCTTGGGGATCATATGAATGTTGGATTCTCCTGTAATGTTTTCCCCCTCCCTTACCATGTTTGGGAGATGTCATGATATTTGAACACTTCTGTCATGATTTCCCATGCCTCATCATTTGAAGGGGTTATGTGATATTTACTTTAGTCATGGTCTTTCCTGTCTTATGTTTAGGAATGCACCACATGACATGCATGTCTGATATATTAACATATATGTAATTCTGCTTAAAAACATTTTGCCCCAACCAGATACAGTATGACTTCACTCGCTGTGGTGACAGAGTTGACTGCACTGTTGGCACTGATTGGGTTAGCATCGAATTTTAAAAAGTCCAGAATTTATGAGAGAAATGAGCAAGCTCGGTGAAGGTTACATTAACTAACAAACAACAAACTGATATACAACAGAGTGAATCTGGTATAACATCCACTCCCTCTCTTTCTATTTTTATTATGCAGAATATGCATAAAATAACTGAACACTGACAAACAATTACCACCATCAAATTATGGCTGCCCAGCTGGCTGCAACAGAGTCTTTACGGCAGAACAGGTGTATATCAATTCCAGCATGAGCAAATGCTGATCATTTCATAAAAATAGTACAGCGTAGTATCTGCCTCTTGAATTCTCTACTGTATGCAGAAAGGTTGGTTCAGAATCACCACCTGCAATGGACAGGGAGTGTAAAATGAGGATGTGCCACAGGCTGAATGTGCCATCATTGCTTTTATTAGTGCTACGTTCACAAGTTCTGAAAGCTTTTGCATCGGATAAAAATTATCAAAAGTGAATTTAGACTCCAGACACAAATACCTTGCAGTGCTGGAGAGAACTTCAGTGCATTGAAGAAAATGCATCACCAACTTCTCCAGCACAGTAATATTTGCGTATCTACAGTAGAAATAAATTGACAGCTTGCAATAAACAGACTTAATCACTTCGCTGCCAGAGGGGCTTTGATAGCAAAGGTGTTAATTTGAGCATACTGAATGTGCAAAGAACATTTTTTTTATTATGATAATTTATTATAAATGTGTAGCATAGCCTCTGGCCACTACCTCTTCCTTTGGGCAATAACCGTATAAGTCCTGCTAGGGTCAGGCACTGGAGGGATTAATTCTCCCTGTAGGTCTAGTTGCTATTGCAGCCTTAAATGCAGTACTGTATCCAAGGACGGGCCTAGCAACAATCCTTGAGTGTCAGCCTGGGGGAGTGTACTGACTGGGTCACATGTGCAGATGTGACACCTGTCCGTATCAGACCTGCCCTGTTGTGGGGCAGGGTTACAAACCCAACCCCAGGGTATATAAACTGGTACTCTCCTAAAAGTGGGTATGTCTCTTTCATCCAACTGTGGAATGAACAACAGCTACCCTGTGTCCCATAAGGGGATGCAGGAGGAGCATCACAGAATGAAGGCCTCAAGCCTTGCAAGTGTTCCAGCAGGGAAACAGAGAAAGGAATGGGACTGCTGTAAGATCTGACCAATGCAATAAACAGCATTGAACCACATGCACATTTGAATCACTCACTGTCTTGGGATATAGAAAGGTGTCAGCATGGACCATCCTACTACCACAGGATCCTCGCTGACTGGAGGTGCTGCCAACGAATAAGGTACCCTGTAAACCTGTCCTGACTCTCTCCACATCATCGCGAAGCACTCAGCCCTCCTGTTGCCTCACAGGTATACACTGCATCGCATGAAAGACAGTAGTAATAGCCAAATCTCACAGAGTGGTGGGGGTAAAGGTGTTACATATGTAATCACTACAATGTTTATTTATACAGTGATATTCCCATGTATGCAAAAACATTGGGACGAAGTTGAAATTCTGCTAGTATATACTATAGCTAAGCAATAGAAGCAGGATGTATGAAACTCCTTCTGCTGCTGCTGCTGCTTTTGCTACCCACATTTCTTAGTATTCTCACTTGGTAAATGGAAAATGTAACAATTTGTTTTCACCAGAATAAATATTGCATAATCCTTCAATGGCTGCCATTTAATAAAGTACAGTTTCATGAGTCAACCCTGACCTCTGCAGTTTTGGAATGATTGCAGAATTTTGTTACCATTAGTGAGGTTCACGCTGTTAACTAACCCAAAAGAAAGCAGAATATACAGTATATTGAACATTATGAGCTAATGTTCCTGAGATTCACTACTGGAAAACATCAATCATATCTAAATTGAAAAACAAATGTCAAACACACTGAAGAAGATACAGTATCCCATGAACACTTGTTTTCACTTTATTTGAACACCTGTATGCTGCCTAGTCCTGTTTCACCTTTCAAAGTGAAAAGGGATACACTATTTGAGCCTTCACTACCTCTCACTTACAGGAAGTGCAGAAAATACAATCTAGCTTATTCTAGACTTTGTATTACAAAATGCATTCCAATGTATTGTCTATCTTGAAGTTAAACTTGAACGGTCATGCCCTGAACTCTACTTCTGGTCCTGAATAAAATGGATTCCTTTTTATTCAGAGGACACGTTGCTCTTCCAACTACGAACAGGAGTTAAAAGGACATTGGAAACATTTCCCGTCAGAGAAGAAGCAGTAGAAGTGGGTTGTGCTCCTCTCTTCATGTTCCAGTTATTCCAGTGATTGCGGCATTCAACATATTTATAAGAGTCAACTAACATCACGTTTTCACAATCGTTTGATCATGGCTTTGCTCCCCACACAGTCCTACCCTCCCCCCCCACCGGATTAAGCGGGGCAGTGTTGATTGACCAGTCAGTCACCACCACAACCGGCATCAGCTGCCACCGGCTTGCACTAGCAAAGCATGATGGGGAAGGCTGTTGCCGGTTGCAGCAAAGATTGACAGGTCAGTCAGCCCTGACAGCAGCACAGTGGCCAGGACTGAAATTTAGGATCCTGCGTTTTTTTCCATCCCTGCCCCAGACCAGAGAAATCCTGATGCAGAGAACCCCCCTATTAATCTTTGAAATAGTACCTACCTTCACCAAATAGATGGGTCATGAGCTTAGAAAGGGTTTGCTTCAATCGGAACTCAACCAGTGTCACAGCTTCCAGAGTATGGGCTTCTTGCTTGTGAGCTGTGCGATAGCCTTGCTCAAACAACTGGCAAGAATCTTTATTTTGCACTTCAGCAAACAACTAGATGAAGAGAAAGAGTTCTGTCAGTTCTTATATCCAGGGGACAAACAGATTGAGCAGCCTCTGTAAAGTTCGGGTAACAATCTCTTTATTTAAACCTCTTTTTATGATACACTGTATTGAAGTCCCTCATAAATAAAGAGCATAGCTGGTGCTTCTAACTATGGATGAACTGTGCATATTGTAAAATAAAAATGACAAATTAGCATAGGAATAGACTGGGAAGTAATCTGAAACACTGTAAATGGCTTTATTTTTATTGAAACCACTAACTTCAGATACTCTTGGAGAATAAATAATGTTTATTCAACCTCTATTGAACAGTTGTCGATTAACAGTTTTATGTAAAATGAGAAAAATTGATGTCCAGCTTCACAAGATTCCTCGTAATGACCAGAGTTGAAAATGTCAGCATTCAGTAAAACAATAACGTCTAAACGTCACCATGCTACTCGTTAAACCTTGACCCATGCAACCACCTCCAGAATGCGACACACAAATGAGTGTAAATAATTATACAACAAAAGACAGGGGTGCCCAATGCTACATCCAATTGACAGAACAAATAAAGTAATAAGTATAAAGTTTAAATACTTTAATAATAATAATAATTACTTGGTTATTTAGTTAAACCCTTTGGCCAAAGCGTCGTAAGCCTGCATACCAACGCCAAGGTATAACCAAAAATGCAGGTCCTATACTACACTGTGAACCATTCCTGTTACCTCTGCACGAGGGGAAAGAGCCATAGTAGGTCCTGTTCTTGCAGCAAAGTGAAAAGACCTCCCAAGTTAAATAATTATAAGCAGTGGATATCGTCAAAGAAAACAAAAAGGAAGAACTAGGGCCACGCTTATAGTGCGCGCGACAGCGATGGGTGCGCCACCCGCAATAGTTATAATTTAACTTTCGGTGACGTCGCTGGCAACCTGGCCATTGATTGGTTCAGAGGCCGTCACATGTGGCGACAGCCTCTGAAAAATCAAATTGTATCGGCTTCAAGAATTTGCGTCGTTGCAGTTGCTCCCGTCGCGTTGCGCTTACTATAAGCGCACGCGACGGCGGCAATGCATTTGTTTTCAGGCGACGTTGCGTCGCCGGCACTATAAGCGCAGCCTAAGCTAGTACTGTATAAAGTTCCTGACAAATTAAACCGAAAACAAATAAAAATCAATTTAAAAAAAAAAAAAAAGGAGTTAGAGCAATGTGGTGCCATTTTCGAAAAGCATATTCCTTTGTTTTTGAAAGATAACCAGAGAAAACAGATTTCACATAATCAAAGGGTTTTCAGAAAAATGTTTGTTCTGAGTAAAGAATTTGAACAGAAGGTTTAATTTAAATAGAACATCTAATGTCTTGATATATATTTATATATATATATTTTTTTTTTTTATTGTTTTCTGTTTACCCACCTGTAGAAGTGGAACAATAATAAAAATGATAACACTTTTATAATTGGTCATGCATAGGAAAGTCAATGCAAGAAGAGGAATCCTCATGGTAACCCATTGAACTGCAATGTGTGTACAACAGTCGTGTGTTGCCATGGCTATGTTTCAGGAAGATATGTAGAGTTGGCTCTCACAGGGAATCATAAAAAAGTTGGTTATTGTAGCATCAACGTTTCACTACTTGTATATCTTACTAAAGGCTGATCTTGAGGACTGAAACGTCAATGCTACATACATAATTTTTTTTTTTTTGTTTTAAATATCTTCATGCAAACAGGAAGTCTGAATCTCAGATTCTTCTCAACGGTGGCTGCCTCTAAAGTAAAAGTGTAGATATACAGATGCAGCGGCCGTTATTCGACCATTTCCCGGAGCCGTTTTCGTGTGCTCTGCTGTATTCCACGCGGCAGGCACACCTGTGTTTACCGCGGTTGATTTGCTTGAATTTCATGGATTCTGATTTTTTTGGGGTGCAATTCTTCGCGTATCCGTGGCAGAAATGAATGAATTGTAATGTGTACAGTAAATGACATTTTCTGCACTAGATAAAAACGATTCAACATGCGTCTTAAGGCGGTAAGGTTGGAAGAAATCACGCGCCATGACATGCGTATTCCGAGGTATACAACGCGTGAAATGTTTGAGTAACGTCCGCTGCATCTGTACAGGCAGTCTTCGGTTATCCAACGGAATCCGTTCTGAAAGTAGCGTTGGATAGTGAAACCGTTGTAAAGTGAGTCCCATGTTAATCAGTGGCGGTGAGCGTTGGATAGCGCATTCCGGCGTAGAAAAATAGCCCATAGGGTTGCATTATAAAGCGTTGGATATGCCATTAGTTGTAAAGTGAAACTTGGATAACGAAGACTACCTGTAGTTCTTCAACATTAAAAGCTGCTCTACAAAGTTATTATCATACACTCAACCTTTACATTTAGTTTCTGCTCTCTCAAAAACACACCTATCCATCTTGAATCGGCCGTGAGACGTCTTTTGATGCCAGAATAGTCACGGTGTCATGTGAATGGGCTATAAGATGTTTTCTGGTACTGGAAGGTGTCTTATGGATGAGCACCAATTAGTAAATAACTATTACTTTTCACAATATTAAT
Source organism: Ascaphus truei (assembly GCF_040206685.1). NCBI lineage: Eukaryota > Metazoa > Chordata > Amphibia > Anura > Ascaphidae > Ascaphus > Ascaphus truei. The sequence continues at coordinate 197,691,550 of NC_134484.1, read as the reverse complement.
GTGTATAACTAAAATATTAATAAAATCTTTAAAATATCCCTTAATTGCTTAATTTCCACATTGTTGAAAAGATCACCAATCTAGTTCTTAACAAAGCTTACCATTGTGTTATATTCTCCCCCAGCTCCTTCCGAACCCCTATTATTTCTAAATAATGAATGAACTGAACAAAAAACAACTCTTGAAACGGTCTAGTTCTGTAGTCTATGTTCCATTTTGCAATGGAGAGATTCTAAGACCTGCGTATGAGCAGCAACTGTAATGACTTCCCTTGTTAGGTCATTATAAGAAAATATCAACACATACTGTTCTTGTTCATCTGTCTCTTCCCACACTACCACAACAAATTCTATTGCATGAAGGCAGCCCTGGTCCCACCACTGACTAACACTAAAGTAGTAACAATAACAAGGACTTATTGCAAATGCAAACTAATTGCAAAGTTATTTACAAGGGGACTAAGTGTGTAAAGTTATACAACTGGCCTGTACTGGCCTGCAAACTTTTGTTGCTGCACCCCCCTGCCTGCTCTCCCCCAGTGCTCGCGCCCCCTCCCCTTACCTTAGTGCAGCGTCAAATGATGCTGCGGGGTCATGTGACGTCACATAACCCACAGCATCGTTTGACGCCGCATCCCCAAGCCGGCTTAATCTCGGTAAGTTGAGTTGCAGAGGCTTTGCGCTTTTCCCCAGCATTTAATTTAAATGCCTTGGGGAAGAGTGCAGGGCCTCTGTGACTGCCCCGCCCCCCCAAAAAAAATCTTGTGCGGCCCCCAGTTTGCCCACCACTGGTCTACTGTGTTTCCTGATTAAGATTATAAAACTATTTTGTTCAATTGTTATTAACTTCCTGAACATTTACAATTTCCTTCATACCCCTCTCCCTGCTGCGCTAAGCAAATTTAATTACTGTACAATGTTAAAACCTCACACAGTGTTCTAGAAAAGATATTACGTATTCACATACTTTTCAGCTGTAACAGAAAGGCACAGTTCGGTTATGTACTGTAGAAAAGGCATTTTTGTGAGTGAAGATTATTGGCTTTGACTTGGCTCTGGTATTTTATTATATGCCACCACAAACGTCCAGAACATCCTAGACATTGCAGAAGCTATTATTTATACAGTATATTGCATTTTTGTGAAGTCTCATTCTACTGCTCCCTGGCAGGAAGTTCTAATTTCTTCTAAAAAAGAACAGTCGTAATACAAAAAAAATAAAAAATAGTAGGAAAGTGAGCAAAACATTCATGCCACAGATGCCAGATAAATGCCGGGGTGACGTGGGTGTGAGTAGTAGGATTGGCTGGTTTCCTAATATTATGATGCATTTGTTGTCATTACGGGATAGATCGTTATGCTTATGTGGAATACCTTGGAATGTAAACAAAAGTGTGTTCTTTTAATAAAGGCTTGCACAAAATAATTGTCTACTATTCTATAATAATTATCATCATTATTTTGAGCTCAGATATACGGTTTCTAAAAAAAAAAATATTAATAATCTCATTGTCCATGTCTTACTGGATATGTGGTTTTACGAAAAGGCACCGAGTTCTAGATGTGGAAACTGTGGACTTAAGACATGTGCCAGAATAATGGGCCATGTTTATTATGTGGTGCTCTAGCAGTGCTGGAAGACACCTTCCAGCCCATACGGAATACCACTGTTTAGTAAATGTGGGCAATACTGTATGACTTTGGGAAAACCGTGTGATTTTTAGTATATCAGGTTCTTGAAGATACAGTGTATTGTATGCTTGGCCTTCATGGTGAAAATTATCACATATTGTAAATAATGCTAGAAATGTATGTAATGCATATGATATGACCACCAGTGTCAGCATTTTGCTCATCACAAGAAAAAAATAACCAAATGTTGAAAGTGTTCATTTCCTTTAGTAATCAATATATTTAGCACATTGCATTATATTATCGTAATTTCATGTCTACTCACGAGATATTATCTTCAGTAGACATTATACCTCAAAATCCTACTGCTTAAAAAAACATAACATAGGCGATTATTGTGTGATACAGTGTTGATAAATTTAAATCTACAAGGCCCTGTGGATATAGGGGAAGGGGAGCTCTTGCTCCAGTCTGATGTGCAGTTGAAATGGTGCTAGGAGGAGCAAATTGGGCAGTATAAACAAACACTTGCAGAAGCAAGAAAAAGGGCCCCTATTTTGCACCACTAAGATTCAACTGGTGAATTGTTAATGTAGTTAAAACTTAGCTTTTACTGAAAACTCGAATTAAGGAATGTAAGGGAATCAATGATGTATAGACAACACAAAAGTTAATAAAACTTTTATTTGTACATCTGGTGCAGTGAGTGTATGAAAGGTTCCTAATGGGATGATCCCTAAAAAACTGATCATAGGGAAATCAAAGGAAGTCAAAGGTAACGCTTGGTTACTCTGAGGTGAAGATCCTTACATAGATATGAAAGAGGTGTTAACAATTCTTAGTGGCTTTGTGTGTTTGCACATGTATGAGCAAACAGGACTGGTTTTTAAGTCTCTGTTATAAAGTTTCAAGATATATTATTCCTGAGGGGCGTTATGTACATGTACTAATTAACTCCTCAGAGATTAATATCAGGAGGAACAGAACAGGTTTTTCACCTTATACTGTACAAGAGTGGCCTGGGTAATATGATCACAGGAGTAGTTGGGTGGTTGTGTGGTACACTAAACAGGCCTTCATTTAAAGGCAAACAGGACCCGTTTTTAACTGTCTCTGTTTATAAAGTCCAGACTGCAATAATCCTGATGGGAGTCATGTATTCATACCACTTCATGTGGTCTACTCTTCAGAAATTAAAGTCAGGAGCAGGGCAGATTTTTTTTACCATACTGTATGTGTGAATAGCCTGAGTAGTATGACGACAGGATTAATGAATAGTTGAGTAATATACTGAACTGTTCCCTGGTATCACGGGTCTTTCCCCAAGTAGAAATCTCTGAGGAATAAGACCACATAAAGTGGTACAAGAACATAACTCCCTTCAGGAATAACATAACCTACATTTGATAACAGAGACGGTTAAAAAACGGTCCCGTTTGCTCATAAATGTGCAAACACACTAAATTTCGGAGTTGTTCACACCTCTTTCATATCTCTTTCAGGATCCTCACTTCAGAGTAACCAAGCGTTACATTTGATTTCCCTGTGATCAGCTTTTTAGGGATTATCTCTTTATGATCCTTTCACACACTCACTGCACCAGTTGTACAAATAAAAGTTTGGGACTGTGGGTACCATCCCAGTGTCCATCGGGTGTGGGTTTTGTGATTCACCTAATTTAAATGTTATTAACTTTTGTGTTCTCTATACGTTATTGCTTCCTTTACATTTCTTAATATGAGTTATCAGTAAAAGCTACATTTTAACTACATTGACAATTCACACTTTTCTTGCCTCTGCAAGTATTTGTTTACATCATGTAACGCCTACCTAACTCCTCCTATTGGCACTACCCCCAAAAAAAGCTTTCCCACAAGGCATACAAAATGGAGCAATTGAGCCAATGTCACTTCACAATTGCATTGGTATATAGATTTCTATAAACATTAAAGAACTATACTATAAGCCTGCATAATGTGCATTTGAAAGTCAGCCAAGTATTGTGTGTGTGTATTAAGGTTGCTCAATTAACCATGTCTAAAGGTAAGTCCTCTGAAACACCTTGGTTATAATCAACATGAATAATATGCTACCATTATGAAAATATTCCGTTTTCGTAGAATCGTAGCTATAAAAAAATGTATGCGCACATTTTGGTTTTAGTGTTTTCTTTCATTTACATACTCCCATTAGTAATTCTACATTTTCCTAGCTGCTTCTATAAATTCTCTTATCCATGCCCCTACCAACCAATCTACACACTATATATGACAACCTTAGCCTATCTTCTTCCTTATCCCCAACGTTCCTGCTGTTGCACTCTGAGTGTCTTTATTCTATTCGATAACAAATCATTTAAAACAGAAGGAATTACTTGAAAGAGAATCAATATTGATTTAGGCTACTTTTTATATTTTGCTCTTAAACCTATTTTCCAGTTATTGCTCAAACAAACAGTTACCAAATATTGGTCAATGCATTTTCATTTTTACAAGTAAATCAAAACAAAATACTGTATGTGGGAACAAAATTGTAGTTTATTGCTGAACCTGAAAACTGGTACGTCTTGTAGTTTTATGGCATCTTAAATATTAGCTGGGAGGTATTTGAGGTCCATTTTATAATGTTTGCCTCAACACATCTGTGCACTTAGTGTTAGTGTATATTGAAAAAGTATTGCTAAGGTATGTGACCCAGTTGAGATTTAATTAAGTCAGTGATGTGACTTGGTATAATTAAGTAAATACGGCTCAATATGTTTACCTCATGGTTTGAGAAGAGACAAACTCCTTCCATCTGATGGAACACTGGGTAATGACTTCTGTCAATCTCATCACGGCGGTAAACATCTCCCACAGCTAGGAATGCATCCAGTCCTGAATGCATCAAGTCCCACTGATGGGCTGAGGTGTGAGCACGGAGCATGTGAGTGCGATTCAAATAGTAGTTGTCTCCCTTTTTTCTACTGGGATGGTCCAATGGAATGAGCAAGCTATTAAAGTTCTGCTCTACTGTGACCAAAGGGCACAAATCATCGTAGACAGAGAAGAGCGGATTTCCAAAGCGCCCTAGGTATTGCTTGTAGAAATGATTCTTGATCCTCTCTTTTATCAGCCACAAGGGATGGTACCTCTGATTGTGCAAGTTTTTTCCCACCTTTGAAAGGATTTTGCTCATGACATTGGTATAATCATCACGAGGGTAAAGCCTACCAAGCAACTCCACCGTATTTGACACGTTTGTGTTCGCATTAAAATCAGACGTTATTGTCCGTAAACACCTATGCTTCAAGCATTTATTGATGGCTCTTGTCTGGGTCTCCAGAAGCACTGCGGCTTTGGAATATCGAACAACCATCTGTACCAGCATTGCAGTTCCTAAAAATAATAATAATAAAGTCAGCCAGATAATTTTACTTAAAAAAGGATTCATTGTAAAATACGTTTAGTTTGAGAGAAAAAACAAATGATATAAATGTGAAGTCCCAGTGTGGAAAACAGAAAATGTGTCATTTTTGGGTAAAGACGTGAAACTGGTTTATAACGTGCGTTATATAATGCTATAGTTCTTTATAGTTTATTTTTACATAGTAGATGAGGTTGAAAAAAGACGTACGTCCATCAAGTTCAACCTATGCTAAATTTAGACAACAGATACTTTATCCTATAACTATACTTACTTATTGATTCAGAGGAAGGCAAACAAAAAAGCCCAGGGTCACATCATCCAATGATATCTCATAAGGGGAAAAATAAATTCCTTCCTGACTCCAAGAATTGGCAATCGGATTAATCCCTGGATCAACATCTTCCCATGTATACTTATTTGGTATATCCCTGTATACTTTTCCTTTCTAAAAAGATGTCCGATCTTTTTTTGAACAAATCTATTGTATCTGACATCACAGTCTCCATGGGTAATGAATTCCACATTTTAACTGCCCTTACTGTAAAGAACCCTTTCCTTTGTGGCTGGTGAAATCTCCTTTCTTCCAATCTTAAGGGATGGCCCGAGTCCTTTGTACTGCCTGTGGGATGAATAGTTCTTTGGAAAGCTCCTTGTATTGGCCCCCGAATATATTTGTATATAGTTATCATATCCCCTCTTTTCTAATATAAATAAATCTAATTAACTAGCCTCTCCACAATCCCCAAACATTCCCAAACTTGCACTTTCATTTATGTGCCTCCTGAGATTGCTTATTGCATTGTACAAATACACATGGTGATTTTTCACTACTATCTTCATAAAGATGTTGCTGATGAAGGTCAATATTGATGGGTGATATTACAAATTATCACTCGTTGAACCATGTTCATTAACAGTGTGGCAGTGAAAAAAGATATCCGTCTAAACCGTGTTCCATCCTTTACCTTTAAGAAGCATTAAATTAACATTAGCTCATCTAACCAAATGAGGTCACTCAACAGGGTGGTGAATCATACTGACCAGGTTAAATACTTCTTCGCAGAAATTAATGGCCATTCATTAAAAGGAGCAAAACAAACGTGGGATTAGGAAGAAAGTATCCATGCACTCCTACAGAATAGTGTTGTGGCTAATCCCATTTATGGCAGTGGAATTTTTATTGCACTGAATTAAATATGCTTTTTGCTACACTCTCACGTCATTTGTTGCTCATGTTTCTTACTATTCGTAAGTCTACTCGGATATACACCCGCTCAATGCTTTGGAAAAATGGAATAGGCATCAGTTATTTCTCCAAGATAGTAACAAATGTGTATTTTACCTATATAGTGTAGTATTTTATGTATGAAGCTTAATAATGCGGTACAATATATTCTTCCTCTTTTACGATTGCACATTAAATAAAAAACGTTTTTGAAGACTGTAAAAGGAATAACTTTTTTTACCGTATGTCCTCAATGTGTGTGTAAAATGAAATGATTGTGGTATTAAGGTTATTGAACAGCCCCCCCCCCCCACCCCCCTCATATTTCCGTGTAGCTCCTCCAAAACATCGTCACGGCTACTCTCCTCAGCTCACATTTTTGTAACAAGAATCCAAATGGTTCATAATGTCTATATTCATGAAGGAAGTTTGTAGAATTGGACTTGCCAAGGTACAGATTTTAGTTGATAAAAACATTATTAAAATCAAAGCATGAAAGTATCTGAAAAAAGCAACTCTGCTACGCATAAGGATTTTCCCCCAAATATGTTATCAACGAACACATATATGGTTATGGAAACGCACAAAATTGAATGACAGCTTTGCCAGTTAGTAAGCAACACACAGAAAAGCACATTTACAGTATGTAAACAATCATAAGGCACAGTGCGTACAGAATATTCATATGTTTACTAAAGTAGCTTGTGTGTGTTAGTATCAAATCAATGTCAAGCAACTGGAATTATTAGTGCAACAGCAGTAATTAACATGTTTGGTATTTTTCTGTATAATTATACTGTATTCATTGAAGGTTAATTACAACTATATATAATTGTTTTCAATGATTCCTTCTTCACTGATATACAGAATGAAAAAACAAAGAGAACGAGGAAAAAAATCACGAAACTTTTATCTTTAGAATTCTTTTGAAGGGAATTAGCCGCCATCTTGCCATCAAGCTTTTGATATTGCGAAAACAATCGTTCTTCTGACAAAGACAAAAAAAGCTGAAAGATGAATGTTAATTCATACATTCTGGATTCATGTTATGCTTTTTTAATCTCATCTGATTTATGTAGTAGAAGTTTGATTTAATTAAAATCACATACTTCTTACCTAAAAGTCCAGCAAAAGGCAGTATCCTATTAGGGACAGTCTGAAGGATTGACTTATGGTACTGTAAGTGATTTAAACATGGAAATAATGCCTACCCAGAGATGCGTGGAAGCACTTTTTCACATTGTGCTTCCGAATTAGGCTAGGGCCCCGCTGGCGCTGAGCGCGCTCATGCTTGGAGAGCGCTCCCAGCATGAGCGCCGGGTGTCCTATTGTACGCGGGGGAGGGGGGAGTTTTGCGGGCCAGCTGAGCGCACGGTAAGTATACATTTTTTGTTTTGATAAGCGCCGATCGCTGCTGAGCGTGTGTGCACGTCCACGAGCGCCCCGCGCACCGCGTGAACGGGGACTTATATATATCTATATATGTAAGTCTCCTCCGCAAGCGCCGCCCGCTCAGCCCTAGCGGGGACTTAGCCTTAAGAATAACAATGATCTACTTCAGGTTTTTTTTAAAGTAGTCGATTTGTTTTTTGGAAAAAGCTTAAGTACAGTAGCAAATTATTACATAGCTACCTATAGGAAAACGTGGCTAGTCTCCCGACTGCGAAGCTGGGGAAAAAACGAACAACCGCCCCTTTCCCCCAAACTTGCAAACCTATTTATCGAAGCAATAAGGCCAATATTTACCAGTCAGTCATCTTTGATCAGAAAGTTCTCAGCGTGCTAGAAGAAACCTACAGCCCGTTGACTTAAAATGGTGTCAAATGTTATATAGTCTTGGAAGGTACCATATAGCAGAAGACTGCTTACTAAACATGGCCCTCAATCCCATTGGATACTATCTGACAATATTCTTCTGTAAATCTGATGACATTTTGTGGGGTATAGTTTCATAGCAGGTAGAATTAAACTAGAGATGGTGACTCCTGAGAATCAAAATCTGAGTGGCCCCAATCTCACACGGTTTGGAATGATGAAGACCGTGGCTACACCCCCAGTGCTCAAACTCGAAATACAGCTTAAAATGTAGGCCACAAAAAAAGGCAGTTATCACCTGGGTGCTCTGATGCTTAGCTACAAAACAACACCCCATTAATGGCAGGCACTAATGGGGTTTGCTTAAAAATGTATTTCAATTTCAAAATTTTGAACCGTTTTAGTTGATATCTAATTAATTTTTTTTTAAATGTTGTTAGCAAGCCCTGTGAGTGTCTGGAATTAATAGAATATTGTTTTATATAAGAAATGGTAAATATGGCCCCAGGGGAATTGTCATTAATATTTCATTACTATTTAGACTTTGTAAATACAGTATTACTTAATCATTAACCCAAATTCATTTCAAGAGGTTAAACCAAATCCAAAATTACCAGGCGAACTGAACATCTCTATTTAAAATATTACTCCAAATAAAAGTATAACTGCTGATTTACAACATGCCCCTTCTTTCCTCTTGAAATGCCAGGACTCCCCTTTGGGCAGCACTAATAGCTTAAGCAATGTTTTCCAAAGGAACAACTTATTCACATAAAAGGCTCCTCATACTCATGTGGGCACACAAAGCAACAGAACAGCAATATTAAATACCTCCCTCTCTGTCTTTCATGTGCCCTGTCTTTTCTAGTTTCTATTTATCCTCCTATGTATTGCATCTCATGGTTGTTTAATGCTTGGCATTGATTTCTTCTTCTGTATTCTTTGACTCAAATGCACTATCAGGAGCTGACTCGAAAGCACTTGGGAGCTATGTCCAGACTGTGGGTCATCAGTTGATCAGCCTTAGGGTTAGAGGGTTATGATGGTGGATATGGAAGAAGTAAAGCAAAGCAAATTTCTACTAATTCAAGTTCACTATACAATGCAAATTTTCTATGGGGTAAATCATTCAACCAACAACTGTGATATTCTGTTATTAAAGATGGTTGTATGTGGCATATTTCCTTTGTGTGTAGATAGCCTCAGGGCACTCTATGGAGCACATACAACATGGCAAAAATAATAAATTGACCGTCAAAATTTAACAAAATATCAATATGTCATATTGCATTATAAGTATAGCCTTATAACTGCGATGATCGCTCCATTACAATAGTAAAAGGATTATTAAACTCACAGATACCCAACAAGCTCTGAGAAACCCCAAACAGTACCACAAACTATATATATATATATATATATATATATATATATATATATATCTGGGTATGCACCTTAACCCTGGCTGTGCTCAAAGCTGTGACCATGCAGCAAGCTTAAGCCTATAGGGAACCACGTTAAAAATGGTTATTGAGGCAAAAAGTGGCACTGTGTGCTCATTTGCATGTCATTTCCCAGAATCCCTTGCTGCAGTGGAAGTGCTGTATGCTGGGTGATGATGGGGAAAGGCGGGGTTGCAGACCTGCCTAAGACATGCAGATAAGCATACAGTTATATTTGCATATATATATATATATGTGTGTGTGTGTGTGTGTATATAAGTGTCAAAAGGAGGCGTGGGCGTGGCGTGGGTGTGGCTAAATGTATACAACAAAAAACAAAGATGCCCAAAGCTACTTCCAATGTGACTAAAATACACAGTGCAATACCTATATATTCTCTTGAAAAAAGGTCATTCAGTTCAACCCTTTAGTCAAAGCGTCTTCAGCTGGCTGTCACTTCAAGGCATGACCGTTAGCAGGTCCTAACACTCCCTGAGATAAAATTCTTAATTACCTCTATAAATTGGGGAAGACTGATCAGCATTGGATCTGGAGTAACCCAGCAAAATGAAACTTACCTGCCAACTTGGAAAGTGGGGAGGGGCGAGCTTAAACCTTGGGGGGGAAGGGGCACTAACCTCCCAAAAACAGCTAACGGTCATGCCTTGAAGTGGCAACAAGCTTAAGACGCTTTGGCCAAAGGGTAAGTAGCTTTGGGCATCTTTGTTTGTTGTATACATTTAGCCATGCCCACTAGCACTCCTTTTGACACACACACATACATACACACATACATACATATATATAGACAGTGTTCGACAAACCTATACATTTGCTCGCCCCGGGCGAGTGGATTTAACCCCCGGGCGAGTAAATATTGGCCCAAGCAGCACACGTTTGGTACTAGGTGGCGAGTAGATTTTTTTGTGTGGCGAGTAGATTTTTTGGTGATTTGTCAACCACTGTATATAGATATGAGAAAAGAGGAGAGCGCGCACGCCCCATAGCGTAAAATAGTAACAATTTATTGGGGGGGATGGGAGAGGGATAAGAATCGATTCTTATCCCTCTCCCTCTCCCATCCCCCCCCAATAAATTGTTACTATTTTACGCTATGGGGCGTGCGCTCTCTCCTCTTTTCTTTTCTACAGGTTCCACTGGATGTGGTTCATCCGTTTGAGAGCAGCCTGAAGTTCCCCTTCTATTGGATTTTATTCTATATATCCTTTGGACTTTTAATTGGGACTGGTTTTTATATATTTCAATTATCACAATTCATTTTGTTACATTAATGTGTTATATTCAATTGTTTCTTTCATTGGTTGTTTGAACTAGTCATTTTGTGATCATTAAGTATTTGCAGATTTATATATATTTTTATGATTATCACTTTATTTTACAATATATATATATATATATATATATATATATATATATATATATATATATATATTACATATTTTTAAATGTTCACATTATAGCACAGTATCACTATTAATTGGCGCTACTTTTTTGTTTGTTTGTCTATATATATATATATATATATATATATATATATATATATATATATATTATATATATAATATATATATGGTAATGTTTGGGGTTTCTCAGAGTTTGTTGGGTATCTGTGTATTTATTAACTATGTGCAGCTGGTCTCAGCTGTTTTTGGGAGGTTAGTGGTCCCTCCCACTTTCCAAGTTTCAATTTTTTGGCTCTATTGAGTCTCAATTATTTGGGCACTTAGCGTCCTACTTCATTTTAATATTGAGTTAAGACTCCAATAAATGTTTTTTATCGTGTACATATTACCTATCAACACATACACTTTTCTTTTGTTCTGTGTATTCTGTGCATCTGTTTGAGTGCTCTCCATTGGGGTCCCTTTCTCTCACAAGTATTAGTTCATATCTACCCCAGATAGAAGCACCACAGAACATATTCTTAGCTGTTGCGAGGGTACCCTCTCTCCCTTCCCCCACCCCCAGCCTTACCCATGTATTACACTTTCCAAGTTAGCAGGTCAGTTTCATCTTGCTGGGTTATGACATATCCAATGCTGATCATTCTTCCCCTAATTATGGAGGTAAATAAGAATTTTAACTCAGGGAGTGTTAGGACCTGCTAACGGTTATGCCTTGAAGTGGCAGCAGGCTTAAGACGCTTTGGCCAAATGGTTGAAATGAATGACCCTTTTTCAAGAGAATATATAGGTATATTGCACTGTGTATTTTTGTCACATGGGAAGTACCTTTGGGCATCTTTGTTTGTTTTTTGTAGTAAAAGGATTATGTTGACTCCTGTTGCAACATAATAGGATATTATTTTACACTTCAATACAACCACTTAAGTCCGAAAAAAATTATTCAGCATGCAAACACGTGTTGGAAAAAAGGAGGCAGGACTCCTCTGAAATAAACATGTTTTGCGCTAATATTGCATGAAGCAAATGCCCACTGAATTTACGTCATCGGTCCTCGCGAAGTATTTAAAAGCTAAAATTATTCTCCTGTAGATGGGAACTATAACTCTCTGCCGGGGGCACACAGCTTCTACAGCTTGTAAAAGCATGGCTGAAATATTCATGAGTGAACTATTTGTCAGGAAAATTATGCAAAAAGGCTTGGCGGCTGCACAAAGGAGTCGGCAATAGCAGACACAATGCCAAGGCAATTCTGATCTGAGAGCTGGAAAAAGATGGTAAAAGCAGTTTGACTTTCTGGACTTACTAGTCAGCTACTACCTTTGAACATATTTTTCATCTGTTTTTTTATTTATAGGCCTGTTACATGCAGCATTAAGTATTTCAGGCATTGACTGGAGTGCAGCTATTTCTGTGAATGTCTGAGTCAGCTTTTGGTTTTGTGGCAATAAGGCAATGGACAGCAATAAAATTGTATTGCTATTTGTAAAATACTCTTCTTTATGAATAAGTCATGTTTTTTGCCTCGTCAATACCAATTTAATTATTTAAAGGCAGAGGAACACCTGAAAGAGGCCATTCATTGATAAAAGTAAAGTACACATTGAAATGAATGCTAAAAATAGTCAATAGTCTTTGTGACTAAATAGTATGTCTAATTTAGTTTAAAAAGTTGACAAAAAGCTAAATTTTGTAAACAACTTTAAAATGGAACTGCCATAATAAAATCAAAGTAATCACGCTTAAAGCAAATCATTGTCTGTTTGGTTTCCTAGGAAGTTAGAACATGAATTTCTGCTTCCCAATTTTATATATAAATACATATTTTTATTGTTTTAAAGCGTTATTAGAGACTCATGGGAGACCAGGTACTTTTGACACCATTTATATATTACCGGGATCATTCATTGGGCAAAACAAGATAGTGAAAACAAATTGCGTTTATTTTGGTACACTCACGTACAACATACAGGTAAGAAAAATACACAAGAAACAATTAAAAATACACTTACTGGGAGGAAAATCTAGGCTTCCCTAGGTGCCGGGCTCCCGCTTGGAAAGCTTACCCTGACCTGGATATACACCCAGTTCTCTTGGTTCTCTTTATGGCTTCAGTTCCCAGCCGTGACCACTAAGGTCAATTCTGATAACTTGGTCCTCGCGTCTGACTTAGAATCTGCAAGGCAAACTTTTCAGGCTTCAAAACGAAGCCGGTTGCTCTGTTATTTCAAACAGAGCAATTTTGAAAAGCCCGCCCTAGCCTCATCGATTTAATTAATTGGTTGTGCACACTCGCTCTCCTGGTGAGCACCTTACATACACTCCGCTGGGCTATCCCCAGAACGGAGGGGGAAGGAGCAGCAAATCGGAGTGTGGAAATTCCTCCCCGCCAGCCAATAGAAAGAGGGGCTCGGCCCTCGGCTGATGTCAGTGGAGTAGGCATGCCAAGCAGGCTCGGAAAGCCGGGTGAGCAGGAAATATGATTTTAGCCAAGGGGAGAAGACTCTATTGCTGTATCCTTCCTGGCTAACTCATTGCCACCCACGGAGCCGGCTCCACCAAGTCTGGCAACTACAAAAGGTGTCCCCACGGGAATTCACCTTTCCTCGCCCATCTAACTTTTTCACACCTCTGGACATCCTCTCCCCTTTGAAATACAGACTCTATGCAGACTTGCTGGTACCTTAACGGGATACCCGGGCAGACTGCACAGAGCCATACTGCTGCGGCACATCTGAGTCTAATACATCGCCGGTTTTTCCCTGGCTTTTTCCTGGAATGCGATGCACTTCACCTGGAGCATGCCGCATTCATTTTGCGTTCCCAGCCGAGGGTCATGTGCGGTTGACGCGCGGTTGATGCGTTTATTGAGAATGGTTCGGATTTAATAGGTTGCAATTCTTTGCGTGTCCGCCAGATGGCAGATATTCATGAATTGTAATGCGCAAGCACGTCAGTAATGTGTCGACTTGCAGGTGTTTCGTTTAAAAAAGATACCACAGTGTCCTATTGTAACTTGGCCTTGAGACTGAAGGAAGAGGTTGCAAAAATGTATCAATTTAGGCTTTTCATATGAAAGACAAAGACCAGTTTCGGTTACAGTATTCTCCAGAGACCCGCCGCCCGCCATGCGTGTTCAAGTGCAGCCCGCTTTCCAAAAACCCGACAGAAGTTACGCGTATTTGATATGGGCTGCGATTAATGCAACAGATCATAAGATGGCAACAGTTGCTCAAATTTATTGGTATTTTATCGAAAACTATGAATGTTACAAATTTTCGCCAGCTCCTCATACGTGGAAGCGTGCAATAAGGAAAAGGTTATGTAGCGATCCCTGTTTTTATCGTATTGAGCCACAATTTGTTGGAGGGTATTGGTGTGTATCACCGGCTTTTTCCTGTATCTACGATCATGCAGACGGCAAAAGGCGAAGGGTCGTGTTAAAACCAAATAAGAAACGACAGTCGCTGCCAAGCAATGCACCAGCCCCGGCTTCCAATGACGGTCCCGCTGTCAGTGACAACCCTGAGCCTGAGCCGGATTTTGCGTGCAGTTTCGATCAAGCTTGCATGTACCTAAGCAATTTCCAGCCTCATCAGCTGACTACAGGTGGACTAGTCCCGCTGCAAACTATCGACGTGGATGATCAAGAACGCTGGACTGGCAGTGGACCGGCGCCGGCGCCAGCTGAATGGGAAATTCTATGGTGAATATTGTTGCCGTATTATTTTCTGTGTTTTTTTTATTTTGACAATACAGTATCAATATCGGTGCAATTCAAAAGTCAAGCGATTCTCCTGTAAGCAATATTATTGGCTGAGCGGCTTCTACAGTACTGTACTGCAGATACTGAACTATTGGTGGAACGCTAGGCGCATGCGCATTGGAACTTTCTTGAAACGCATACAGTATGCGTGTCATTACATCGACGGTAGGCGCATGCGCATGTGAACAGGAGACGCCCCCTGAGAAAATTATTGGTGGGACTGGCTGGGAACTTCTTTAGACCATTACAGTAAAACTTTTCTTTTTGTTTATCCTCAGAAATGATAACGGCTAATTGAGGGATTTCGATGGATAATATTGCTTTGTGTAACAATGCCTGCACATTGCTGAATTGGATTTAAAAACCCAGGTACCGGAGTATACAGTTTAGTGGCTGATGTACACTATGCTGATGTTTTCCGGCCGTACAGTATACAATACTTTTTTATAAACAGTATACTGTGTAATAAACACGAAAAAATAAAAACTATGCATTTATTCTACATGTATTACAGTACTGTACATACAGTATGTGTCTTCTATACAGTGCCAGTACATACAGTACAGTACTGTATGTGTCTTCTATTTTTTTTAATACTCTTGTACTGAGCATGCCTACAGTATACAGTACAGTATGCCTGGACAGTAGTGTACATTCTAGAAACACTGCATTTTGTTACAGTAGCAAAGGAGCCAATGGAACAATGTAAATCAAATCAACATGTTCTTTTATTGGTGGAGTAAGTACAAAAACATTTATTTACAAATACTGTACAATGTAGAAACATTTTAAGTGCACAGCAATTCAAAACATCAACAGGTGTATGGTTTACTGCTACAGTTGTGAAAACATTTATGTATAGAAAGTAAAAACATTTCCAGTCAGTCAGTATGGTTTACAGTCACATGTTTTAAAAACAAATTCTTTATTCATAAAATATACAAAATGCAACATCTCCTTTATTAAAGAACGGCAGGTCAAAACATATACAGTGGGATGGTGTGCAAAACAGTCTGCACCAGTACAGTCCTCGAGGGCAGCAGACAGGCCCGGTTTTCAGGACCACCTTGAAAACCGTGCTTGTTTGCGGCCCTCAGGGACTGGAATTGTGCAGGTCCTGTGTGTGTGTACAGCAAGTTAAAACATTTCTGTATAAATACAAGTTAAAAAACACACAACAACATCTTCTTTATTTAAGTACAGCAGGTCAAAACATGTACAATACAGTTCAGCACAACAGTATGGTCTTACCTGTGATTAAAAAAAATCTTTATTCATAAAATACAGTATACAAAACGCAACATCTCCTTTATTAAAGAACATACAGTATACAGTACAGTGGGATGGTGTGCAAAACAGTCAGTCAGGCCTGCAACAGTACAGTCCTCGAGGGCAGCAGACAGGCCCGGTTTTCAGGACAACCTTGAAAACCGTGCCTGTTTGCGGCCCTCATGGACTGGAATTGTGCAGGCCCTGTGTGTGTGTACAGCAAGTTAAAACAGTAAGTTAAATACAGTACAGCAGGTCAAAACATCTCCTTTATTTACAGTAAGTTCAGCAGGTCAAAACATGTACAGTACAGTTCAGCACAACAGTATGGTCTTACAGTTCCCGTGATTAATCCAGAAAGTCCACCACATTGTCCGTCCATGGACGATTCCTTGCACGGCGCAAAACGCCATTAATGCAGTCTCGAACGCCTTTCATTACAAGATCTGTAATTGGATAAAAGCGCCGCATTTCATCCAGAATGTTCTTTCTGAAATTGGCAGGAAGCGCCTTTTTTACGCGATTTCCGTTGTAGTTCACTTTGAAGGCATAGTCGCAGTACAACGAGTAGGGAACATGGTGCTTAAAAAGTAGCAAGGCATACTTGTGGGGTGCACCGGCACTCATCACCCTATACTTCTCCCTGAGCGCCAGTGTCAGATCGCGCAGGGTGATGTCAGGCACCGTATCGATGCGAGCGAATATAGGTTTTCTGCGAGCGGGTGTGCTAGAGGCGACGGGCGATGGTAGGTTGTCTGGGAGGAAGCTTTCCTCCGGTCTTGGTCGCCGTGTTGTCTCCTGGCGTGGTCTTGACGCGTTGTCATGTCCTCCTCAACGGCATACATGTACACTACATCTTCTGGTGGAGGGGGTGCGCTTGGTGATGGAAGGGGGTCGATGCTCCCATTCATCATATCCATGTCACCCCCCTGCTCCGGCGTCGGGGAAACAGGGGCATTAACACCGAGCAAACGATGTAAACCCGCTATGTCAGCCTCTATCTTCTCCATCCGTCGATCCATCCATTGATCCATATGTATCATCCGTTGATCCATATGTATCATCCGTTGATCCATATGTAGCATCCGTTGCTCCACATTTAACATGGTCTCCAGAAGCAGATCTATCTTTGCTAGCACAATAGAGTTCCCGGGGAGATCCACACTTATCCCATTCAGCATCCGGTCTAACGAGCTGCTTCTTGTGCATAGCGTGTGGACATCTGGGTGGATGGGTGCAACGGAGGATGAGATGGGGGTTCCATGGAGAGAAGCGGCAGCGACATCGAAGAAGGGTGGAGGAGGTGACCTGTGGATATCCGGTAGAGGAGAAGCGGCAGCGTCGTCGAAGAGGGATGGAGAAAGTGACCTTTGGATTTCCGGGCGAGAAGCAGAGTCGTCTAAGAGCAAAGGAGAAAGTGACCCGTGGATTTTAGAGGCGGCAGCGTCGTCGGATAGAACCGGAGAAGATGGCCTGTGGGTTTCCAGGAGGGCGGCGACAGCGTCGAGGACGAGGGGTGGAGAAGACAGGCTGAAGATTTCCGGGACAGCGGCGGCAGAGTCGTCGAAGCCTATGTGAGGAAGTGGTCTGCGGGTTCGATGTGTTGGCTCCCATTCGTTTTGCATCGAGAGTACATCACCGTATATCTTCTTGACATAATAAGGCTGACGTCTATGAAAACCCTTAGCCTTTGGGGTCAGCAGAAGGTTTTCTTTATTGGCCTTAGCCTGTCGCTTTTGCCTTGGCGTGGAAACGGCAACCGCCTTTCGCTTTTTCTGCATGACAGGCACGGCAGAGGCGAGTGGGTTCCTGCGTCCGTAGAATCGGGGTTGCTCCATGGAAGCAGGTGGCACAATGCAGTATCTGGACAAGGGCAAGTTCAGATAAAGATCATCGAGTGGTGGGCTATGCAAAGTGTGTAACCTTTTATGCATGGCGGCGAGGTACAGGTGCTGAAAGTGGGCGTACTCGAATGTGAGTCATTAACGTATAAATACACCATCCATTTTGTGGATTCACTGCACATTGAATACACATCGACTAAACATCGAATATACATTCTTGTGTTTGTATTTCTTTCTACTCGCAGCAATGGTTGTTAAAAAGATTTCCAAGGATCTCAGCATGCAAATTAAGGAGATGTACATGAGCGGACATCGAATTGCTGCTATCCAACGCTGGTTAGCTACTTCTGGCCTCGTTGTGCCAGCAACCACCGTGAGCTATCATGCACACGGAAAAAACAGAGAACGCAAAAGGGCACCAAGGGTAACTAACGCAGCAGTATATTTATAAAACTTTACAAAAAAATTTGATCCAAAAATGTATTGTACATCTACAGTACTGTATCTAATATTTTTGCTATTTCTGTATATTTATATTACAACAGTATATATAATTTGTATATTTATATTACAACAGTGTACGGTATATATTTTGTATATTTATATTACAACAGTGTATATATTTTGTATATTTATATTACAACAGTGTATATATTTTGTATATTTATATTTATATTACAACAGTATATATATTTTGGATATTTATGTTTCAACTGTTTTATATTGCTGCATACTGTATTAATAGAACAATATATTGTATCCTCTTGATCTATTGTCTCTAATATTTTTACTTACCGGAATGTTTATCTTTACATTGTAGGGAGACAACTCTTCTGGTGTATAAAATAAGTGAGGAGAATGATGAGGAGTGCATTAAGGGTCAAATACACTCTGCAGAAAAATCACAATCTCGCTGTATCCGAGACCAGCATAAAGAAGATGAGACGCAGCATTGGATGGAAATATGGACGTGTGAGGTTAGTACTGGACAGTACAGGAGGTAAAAGTGTTGTTTAGGAAACTGTACTGCTAAAATTATTTATTCCTTGTCATTACAGAGCGTACCCCATGATAAGGGACGCAAACAAAATCAAAAGAGTGGTCCAGGCCCAGGCATGGATCGACAGTGGGGAAACTTTCCAGGATTGCATCTTCACTGACGAGTCTACTGTGTCGCTGGAGAGATTTGCATGCTTTGCATTCCACAAAAAAGGCCGCATATCTTTGAAGCCACGGCCAAAACACCCCGTGAAGCTGCATGTGTGGGGTGCCATCTCTAGGTGTGGACCAGGATGCATTGTCATCTTTGAAGGTAAAATATATCAAATATAATGTAGCCTTATGCACTGTACTTAACTAGTGTAGCCTTACTGTATGCACTGTACTGTACTATTGTGCAGTTTTTTGAGCACTTTTCTTTTCTTGCTATAGGAATCATGAATAAAGCTTTGTTCCAAGACAACATTGTCCCTGAGTGCAATACATCACACGCGAGTTCCCGAATGGTCACCGCTTCTACCAGGACAACGATCCGAAGCACACCGCGTCAACAGCGCATAACCTTGAGCGCGGTATCAACTGGGTGAAGACGCCAGCGGAGTAAGTGCGGTAACCGTGTCTCATTTATTTTCCACAGTTTTTACTGTGTACTGTATCTCAAACTAATTGTCCATTTTTTCCAATGACAGATCGCCAGACTTCAATCCGATCAAAATGGTCTGGCATCAGCTGAAGGACCATATCCGGAAAGTGGCAAAACCCTCCAAAAAGGACGAGTTGTTGAAAGGCATAATGAGTTTTTGGAACGATGTACTCACCGTGGAACGCTGCAATAAATATATAGACCATATTGCCACTGTGTTGCCCATTGTCATCGCGCGTAATGGTCAAGCATCAGGAAAGTAGTACTGTGCTGTAGTATTGTAAGTACAGTATGATACAGGTAAGTATGATACAGGTAAGTATGGCACAGATTTTTTCTTTCCAGATAGTCAGAGTATACAGTAGTTACAATTTTTTCTTTACAGAGAGAGCAGCACCAGCCATCAGGTTACAGTACATAGTATTTAACAGTAGTCAGAGTATACAGTAGTTCCAGTATAGACTAGTTTGACAGTACTACAGTAACTGCCTACTAACTGCTCAATTTTTTTCTTTCCAGAGAAAGCAGCACCAGCCATCTACAGTAGTACTACACATCACACAATGCCATAATACAGTACGCACATAACTGCACTCATTTTTTGTTTTCTTGTCGTTTCAGGAAAAAAGGGTGGCCTGGGGGGAGGTGGGGTGTTATGTCCAGTCTAATCTGTTTGTACAGTAAAATTTACAGTATATAAACAGCAGTAATGATGTACACAAAACCTCTCCTCTCTCAATGAACTACTGTACTGTACACAGAATGAGGCACAAGATAAAGACGGAAAAAATAAATATATATATATATATATATATGTAGCCCTTTTTGTGAATCCCTGCTTTGAAGGAACTACGGGTGTTGTATATACCTGTGGGTTCAAGAGGTCTGAGCCTCCGCTGTTGGGGAGCCTGGGGTCATACCCTTACTTATCATAGTGCAGCGCCTCCACTTACCCAGGATCCCCGTATTAGAGAATCTACCCTGAGCAAGAAACATAACAACGGTATTGTGCAACAGGCAACCTTTTACTATTGAGATTAACTAACGGGAGCTTGCAAAGCATACATGACATGTATAAGATCCTTGTACTCTACATACAGCAGCGGCAGCTCTTATTCGAGCAAAAGCCGCTGGCTGTATGCGGCTGGGAAGCGGGTAGCCGCGGCGCGTGGCGGCGCACTGTGACGTCACAGTCACATGCGCGCCTGGCTTCCCCGTCTTCCCCAGGCTTCCCCGACACCCCTGGAGATGAAATTAAGGTAAGCGGGGGTGCGGGGAAGCAGAGGGGCAGAGCAGAAGCCGGGTTCGGGGTCCGGAAGGGGGGGTAAATTGCGCGCGATGAGGAGGGGGGGTGAGTGGGGGAAACGCGGCGGCACGTGTTTATTACTGGCGGCAGCTGGGGCAGATCCCGGCATGCCGCCGGCATTTAGTGCAATAAAGTATGTCGCTACTGTAATATAACGTAACACACACACAGTGGCTCGGCCACACCTTGCTAGGAATAATGTTCTGTACACATGTGGCTCTGCCACTCTCCCAAGGAGTATGTCCTGCAACTATCAGCGGTATGGAATAGTGTAATGGCACACTAGTGCCCCCAATTAGTTAGTGGGAGGCGGGATCAGCGCCTGATGACCGGTGTAGGTGCACTTGTTGACTAACGATACCTTCCGGTCACTGCGGTGACCATACCACTTCACACAGGGTTCCTATTGTTGCTCCAGCTTTGCGCCGACACTCCGCTATGCTGCGCGGTCTGTTCTCCAGACCAAGATGGCGTCCGCAACTCCGCAGCTGAACCCGCACTAAAGGGATACGTCCCAAACTGCTATGGCCGTCCCTACAAAAGCTGCACCCTACGATGACAGGGGTAATGTTCCTCGGGGCTGGGGAATGTCTCTCACCTAAGCGGAAGGGTCACTGACCCTCCGCTCGCGCACACGAGGTTCCGCCACCTTCCTCCTTCACCTCTCACTCGTGTCTCCCACCGCCCACACGCATCCTGTCTCTTCATCCAGCGTCTCGCACCCTATTGGTCCTCAGCCTCAGCTGACTCTCCCCCAGTTCAGAGTTCAGAGTGCAATCCCCAAAGTCCCTCCAGATTGGTTGCCTTTCGCGCGCTTCCCTCGCGCATGCGCAGCCTGACTAATCACAGTGACCTTACTGGCAAAAGAACAGTATGGCGCTTCCTTTATTAGTGACAGCGCGGAACCCTCATATATATGTATACACATCCTTACATTCTCCCCTCTCCAGAATCCAACGTCCCCGCTGGACTACCTAAACAACATAGCTGAACTTATTTACACAGCCCTCTCTTTTCCTAGATTAGGTTACACATTTCATTGAACAGTACCACCATAGCTTGCATTCTATGCCGAGCCCACTGCTGAGCCTCATAATGGGGTGCCCCAAATTGATCATACACTACTGACACACTTTATTAAAGTGTGGCCGGTACCGCAAGCCGGGAGATTTCCCGGCTTGCTATTGGCCGCCCCTCGGCGTGCCGCGCGTCATAGACGCGCGGTCACGCGTCTTCGGGAGCGTGCGCCCCCTGCACGCGCGTCCAGGGGCTCCCCGAGGGAGCCCTGGTGTCCCGCGATCGCGGGACAGCGGCAGGGGGTTCCGGTGGACCCGGCGGACCCGGCAGCGGTAGGGAGAGCGCCCCGATCGGAGGGCGCTCTTCCGCTGCTTCGGCGCGCGCCCGTCACTCTCGGGCGCGCGCCAGGCTACTGCTGCGGCCAAGAACGGGCAAATGCTCGAATAAACTTGGCCGCAGCAGTATGCCATTCGCATGGGAGGCTGACTGGTTCTTTGACTTCGCCGAGGTTGATTCTCCTCTGCTTCCTCTGCAGAGTATCCAGTCTCAACTGGTGTTTCCATCTCTACCCTTGAGGGGTTTTCAGCATTAGTAAAGTCTCTCTGAGGTGTGAAACATGGGCTTTGTGGATCTAGAGACTGACTCACGGGAGTCAGATTGTCGATGTTCGGGCCAAGAGGCTCTTTACCCGTAGCTCCTTCGGGAGATGCCCCCGCGGCCGGAAGGCCCCTTTGAGAGGTTCCTTCCATTGGATCCTCAGAGGTGGCAATTGTTACAGTCTCTAGGCCATCCTCTGGGTTTTCAACTTCTCCATCTATTGGTGTAGCAGGTAATTCCAACTCGTCGTTCCCTACTTGAGGTATGGGAAGTAGGTGATTCCTATGCCACACTTTTACGCGGCCTTCGGAGTCCTTGATCCGATACACAGGAAGGCCAGGCATCTGTGACTCCACCTCGTACACACCTTCCCGCCACCGGTCCGCCAATTTATGTTTCCCAGGGACACCTAAGTTGCGTAAGAGAACCGCGTCCCCGGGGTGAATCTCTTTGTGACGTACTTTGTGATCGTAGCGTCTTTTATTTCCCGCATTCAATTGTGCTGCCGTTCGTTCAGCCAATTTATAGGCCTGCTGCAAACTGTCTCTTAGCCGCTGTACATATCGAAAATGCGTTCTGTTGGATACCCCATCGGTAGATATCCGCAGTCCTACATCCACCGGTAACCGGGCTTCTCTTCCGAACATCAAAAAGTACGGGGTGTACCCGGTGGACTCATGCCGGGTACAATTATACGCATGTACCAACGTCTCGATGTGCTTACTCCACTCCGTCTTTTGTGGGCTTGTCAGAGTTCCTAACATATCTAACAAGGTGCGATTGAACCGTTCGGGCAAAGCATCCCCTTCGGGGTGGTACGGGGTAGTACGTGACTTGGCAATGTTCAGTAGTGTGAGCAATTCCTTTATTAGTGTACTCTCAAAGTCCCTGCCTTGATCAGAGTGAAGACGATTTGGTAATCCATAATGAATGAAATACTTTTCCCACAGGACTCGGGCCACCGTCACGGCCTTCTGATCTTTCGTAGGGAACGCTTGGGCGTACCTGGTGTAGTGGTCAGTGATCACAAGAACATTACTAACGCCCCGACTGTCAGGCTCGATACAGAGAAAGTCCATACACACCAGATCCATGGGGCCCGAACTTTTCAAGTGTGCCATGGGGGCCGCCCTGGTGGGCAGTGTCTTCCTTTGTAAGCAGCGATTACACCTTCGACAATGCTGCTCCACAGACTCCCTCATTCTAGGCCAGTAGAATCTATCCTGTAGTAGCCCAAATGTCTTATCAATGCCCAGGTGGCCATGGTCATCGTGAAGGGCCCGAAGGACTAGGGTCCTCAAGCGTTCCGGTAAAAACAGCTGACGCCGATCAGGATGGTTATGATATGGTATCACCCGATATAACAAACAATTGTCCATTTCGAACTTCCCAAACTCATTCAACAGGTGTTTCACCAAGTTTTTGGGGGCTTGCTTCAGTATAGAAGGGTTATCTTGTTGTACCGCTTGACGGGCCAGCTCCACTATGGGGTCTTGAGTTTGGTAATGCACTAGATCCCGCCACGAGATGATATTATCTTCCGTGATATTCATCCCTTCTCGACCTTGATAGGCCCGAGGGATGGCTCGCGAGTGGCATCCCAAAGAGTCAGCAACCCGTAATTCCGAGAATGCTACCTGGTTGTCGACTACCGCAGCCACGGAGCAGAGAGCACGAATCCCGGGACCCGGTATTTCTTCCCATACTTCCTCATCAGGGGTAGATTGAAGGCCCGGTCGACGAGACAGGGCGTCGGCACCTATGTTGGTGGGTCCGGGTTTGTATTTAAGGTTGAACCTGTAGTTGGCCAGGGCAGCTAACCAACGGTGTCCCGTGGCGTCCAATTTGGCGGACGTATTTATATATGTCATGGGGTTGTTGTCCGTGCGTACTTCGAACTGTACCCCATACAGGTAGTCGTGCAGCTTGTCCACCACGGCCCATTTTAGGGCCAAAAATTCCAGTTTATGGACCGGATAGTTCTGCTCACTAAGTGTCAAGCTTCGGCTCGCATAGGCCACCGGACGTAGCCCGGTCTCATACTTCTGATGCAATACCGCTCCCAGCCCGCTAAGGCTAGCATCGACATGTAGGACATATTCCCGTTCTGGATCCGCATAGGCCAAGACCGGAGCCTGAGTGAGGCTAGTCTTTAAGTTCAGGAAGGCCTGTTCACATTCTGGGGTCCATTTCTCCCCAAAGGGCGTCTGTGCCGTGACTCCCTTTCTCTCGGTTTCCCCTGGATACACCTTTAGAAGATCGTTCAACAGCTTTGCTTTGCTAGAGTAGCCTTCCACGAACCGCCGGTAATAGCCACAAAATCCCAAGAACGACCGCAGCTCCTGAATATTCTGAGGCCTAGGCCAGTTCACCACCGCTTCTATCTTCCCGGGATCGGTGGACACCCCTTCGGCCGATACGATGTGGCCCACATACGTCACGGAGGACCGACAGAATTTACATTTGTCCAGAGACAGTTTGAGGCCCTCCCCCTGAAGTCTATCCAGTACCTTCATTAGTCTCTCGGAGTGTTCTTCTAGAGTCCGCCCGAACACTATAATGTCATCCAGGTACACCAAGCATTCTTGCGGGTTCAGGTCTCCGAGAGTCTTTTCCATTAATCGCTGGAACGTGGCGGGTGCCCCGCAGATCCCTTGCGGCATGCGGGTGAACTGATAAAACCCTAATGGGCAGATGAAGGCCGTCTTTTCTTGGTCCTCCTGGCCCATGGGTACCTGGTAATACCCTGACCGGAGATCGAGTACGCTGAACCATGTACTTCCCGTCAGAGCGTTCAGTAGGTCTTCGATTCGGGGCAGCGTGTATTGATCGGGAATGGTGCGGGTATTTAGGGTTCTGTAGTCCACGCATAGGCGTACGGTCCCGTTCTTTTTGCGGACTACCACGATGGGCGATGCGTAAGGGCTTCGGGATCCTTGCACGATCCCAGCCCTCTCCATTTCGGCGAGTAACCTTCTTACTTCGTCTACGTCCCGTGGTACGAGCCGTCAAGAACGTTCCCGGAAGGGAGTAGCATCACTCATTCGGATGGTGTGGCGGGCACTGCGGCTGCACCCCACATCCATGTCACTGGTGGAGAACACATGTTGGTGCTTTTGTAACTCGATCCGCAGCCTTTCCCTCCACTCCTCGGGGAGCGGAGAATCCCCAAAATCGAATTCTAGCCGGGATCCGGAGGTATGACCATAGTTATGGGGTCGCCCCGTTACGCCCTTCTCTTCGGGGGTCACGGGGTATATTCTGCCCAGCGGCTGGCGCCGATCAATGCTCATGGGGAGATATTCTGCACGTATACCCAGGTGCGCTCAGGGATTTTTCCAGGCCACTTCTTGACGGAGGCCAACACCTCGTAGCCCAGCCGGTGCTCATCCTGGGCCACACTTTCTAGGGAGAAGAGCTGGTCCTCCGGGCGTCGGCCCGGGTAATGACATGCGGCAACCATCATTCTTCCTTCCCCCGGGGGAATTTGAGTCAGTCCCCACTCTTGACTATAGAGCATTCCATGCTCTTCTTCAGTCGCGATTTTGCCGCAGACCTCTTGGAGGGCAGGGCAGGCGGCTAGGGCCAGCAGCGGGGCTTCTCCCGCCTCTTGCAAATACATGCGGAACACCGCGCGCACAATGTCAGCGTTAGTACCCAAGATGATCGGAGCGCTGGGGTGATCCTGAGGTTCAGGGCACACTAAGGCCTCCACTTCCATCGGATGATGTTTACCAGTGTTCAGTTGTGGGATGTCTAACTGCACCTTTACCACGCCGTCTATGGGGTAATCCTCATGACTCAATCCCCTCAGTCGCAAGGCATCCGCAGAGAGTAACGGTAATCGATGGAGGTGTTGATCGTAGAAGGGCCGGTATACGATGGTCACCTGAGATCCCGTGTCCAGCAATGCGGCGGCGTAGATGCCTTCTATAACTACCCGAATAATGGCGGCGGGGCCGATTCGGCTGCTTGGGGATGGCGGCGACGCCTCTCCATCCTCCAGAGTCTTGCACGGCATCGACTGCGCGGGCCGGGACGCCGTTTTCCGTAAGGTGGGGCAACGGGCACGCAGATGTCCCATCTTCCCACACGCGTAGCACTGAATTTGGCTGAGGTAATTCTCGCTTCTCCCGGTTGGTGAGCTTCGCCCGGTCGGGAGACGAGGCCGGGGCGTCACTGGTGCGCTGGCGTCCTCGGGGTCGGGGTCCCCAGGTTCGGGCACGTCGGCCTTGGGTTCCACTTTCTTGACTTCCTTACTTCCGGGCGGGGGCTTTTTCCCAGGAGCCAGGTCACGTCCTAACAACACCGTCTCGTGCGCTTGGACCCGATCCATTAGGTCGTGAAACGATAAGGCTTGCCCGGGAGTTAGACAGCTATTGACCCGCACCGACACGGGGTGTAGGGGTATGAGCCCCCTCAACAGCTGAGTGGTGCGCAGTCCATTGGCTTCTATCCTTGGCAACACGCCCTTCCTCACCAGATTCCATAAGTCCAGGTGTAGTCGCCTGAGGAAGTCGGATACCATTTCCCCTTCCTTCTGGGCTAACGCGTGGAATTTGGCCATCAACGCATAAGTGTCCACCGGAGCCCCATACGCCTTTGTCAGGCAGTAGATGAGATCTGCTGCATCAGCCTCCGGGTTGTCATCTCGGTAGTAGTGCACCATGTGGGACGCGGGGGGCCGTAAGCACTCAACGATGCGTTGTCTTCGGACCGCGTCCGTGCAGGTCCATTCAGGCAGCACCTGTTCTGTGTGATCCAACCAGTCCTCTATTCCTACTTCCCCTTGGGGCGTGGGTTTCTCACCGGAGAAGGCCTTTAACTTCCTATACTGGAGCGACTGGGTTGTGTTGTGGAGAGCGGCTGCTATCGCGGGGATAGAGGTGTCTCCCGGTAAGCCATCCCCGACTGCGGGGTAAGTGTCCAGTCTTGATAGGCTAAGTCGGTTGAGGCCAGACCGCAGGCCTGGCGGGGTGGGCGAGGAGCCTAGGTTCAGAGCTGCTGGCCAGCGAGGTTGCAGGCCACGGTCAGGGGAGTGGTCTGGGCCCCCAGTCGCGGCACCTACTGCGGTTGTATACTCTCTCTGTGGGGTGGAAGTGGCCAGGGGCGAAGGGGTGTCCACCTGGACTATGGGGCAGCGCACCCCCGGGGCCTCGGGCAGCAGCAGTATACGGGGCAAGGCTTCGGGGCATATATCTTGTTCAGTGGCATACAAGACCCGGCGCCAGGCCTGGTCGCGGTCATAGAAATGGTCTTGTACTTGGGCATTGTCCAGGAGCGGGAGCTTGCGGACCTGCTCGGTCACTGTACCTAACGAGATCGTGGCGGGGACATGGCCCAGCGCGAAAACACGATTCAAGGGAATCCCGCGCCGCTGGGCCCACTTGCGCACCTCGAGCGCCGAGGGCACCGACATGATGTGGGTTGGTTGCACAATAGAGAAAAAAAATGTGGGGGCACCCCAGGTCTAAGGATCTCAGCAGCGCCTCCAAATGTAGCACTTTTTGTGAATCCCTGCTTTGAAGGAACTACGGGTGTTGTATATACCTGTGGGTTCAGGAGGTCTGAGCCTCTGCTGTTGGGGAGCCTGGGGTCATACCCTTACTTATCATAGTGCAGCGCCTCCACTTACCCAGGATCCCCGTATTAGAGAATCTACCCTGAGCAAGAAACATAACAACGGTATTGTGCAACAGGCAACCTTTTACTATTGAGATTAACTAACGGGAGCTTGCAAAGCATACATGACATGTATAAGATCCTTGTACTCTACATAATATAACGTAACACACACACAGTGGCTCGGCCACACCTTGCTAGGAATAATGTTCTGTACACATGTGGCTCTGCCACTCTCCCAAGGAGTATGTCCTGCAACTATCAGCGGTATGGAATAGTGTAATGGCACACTAGTGCCCCCAATTAGTTAGTGGGAGGCGGGATCAGCGCCTGATGACCGGTGTAGGTGCACTTGTTGACTAACGATACCTTCCGGTCACTGCGGTGACCACACCACTTCACACAGGGTTCCTAGTATTGCTCCAGCTTTGCGCCGACACTCCGCTATGCTGCGCGGTCTGTTCTCCAGACCAAGATGGCGTCCGCAACTCCGCAGCTGAACCCGCACTAAAGGGATACGTCCCTAACTGCTACGGCCGTCCCTACAAAAGCTGCACCCTACGATGACAGGGGTAATGTTCCACGGGGCTGGGGAATGTCTCTCACCTAAGCGGAAGGGTCACTGACCCTCCGCTCGCGCACACGAGGTTCCGCCACCTTCCTCCTTCACCTCTCCCTCGTGTCTCCTACCGCCCACACGCATCCTGTCTCTTCATCCAGCGTCTCGCACCCTATTGGTCCTCAGCCTCAGCTGACCTACCCCAGTTCAGAGTTCAGAGTGCAATCCCCAAAGTCCCTCCAGATTGGTTGCCTTTCGCGCGCTTCCCTCGCGCATGCGCAGCCTGACTAATCACACAGTGACCTTACTGGCAAAAGAACAGTATGGCGCTTCCTTTATTAGTGACAGCGCGGAACCCTCATATATATGTATACACATCCTTACATATATATATATATATATATATATATATATATATATATATATATATATTATACATTACAGTATATATTATTAAATAATATTCTTATAAATGTGCATTATTCATGTTTCCCCATGTTTTACAAATGTTTTCTAAATGTTTATCCAATTTCAATCTGCTAAAAGAACTTAATAAAGACTGCATTATGTATTATTCATGATTATTTTTATATTTGTATTTTTTGGTTGCTGATAAAATAAATATTTACTCACATTCCTGCTAGTCATAATCATTTACAACAACTACAACCCCCCCCCACCCCTACAGTACACCAATGAATGACAAAACAACATGAATCAGTTAACGGTTTTTTTAACTCTCAATTCTCACAATGCTTTGCAAATTGGATTTACATTTCAAAATCGAGAAGGGATTTTCCAAAGCGTTACCGTAAACAAAGCCTCAAAGGGTTGGGGGGGAAAGCGGGGTGATTACACGCAGGCGCACTGAGGCTTTGTAGCTCGGCTATGGACGGATTAAGAACACAACGGCAATATTCAGAAAATTAACGACTGTGGAGAGAGGGGGTTGGGTGACTCATGCGCAGTAAGCAGCAAGCTCCCATCTCTAAAAGGATTACACGCAGGCGCAGTGAGGCGATTGACGCTCTGCTAGGGACGGATTAAAAACACAATGACTAACTTCAGAAAATTAATGACTCTGTGGAGGTGTCTGTCGATAAGAGTTTGTGTGTGCGTGGGGGAGGGATGAAGAATTAGTTGTGCAGCAGTTCAAAGAAATAACATACTGAACTGTAGAGGGGGGCACTCAAGCAAGCAGTGGTGGGTGAAGTTACAGGCGCATGAGCAGGAGTAAACTAGCTCCCATCCGAAAGAGGATTACACACAGGCGCACAGAGAGGTGATGCTCTGTGCAAATCAAATTCGAGAAGGGATTTTCCAAAGCGTTGCCGTAAACAAAGCCTCAAAATTCCCATCTCAAAGAGAATTACACGCAGGCGCAGTGAGGCTTTGTAGGTCAGCTATGGACGGATTCAGAACACAATGGCAAGATTCAGTAAATTAACAACTCTGTGGAGGGGGGGGGGGTTGGGTGACTCATGCGCAGTAAGCAGCTAGCTCCCATCTCTAAAAGGATTACACGCAGGCGCAATGAGGCTTTGTAGGTTGGCTATGGACGGATTAAGAACACAATGGCAAGATTCAGAAAATTAACGACTCTGTGGAATTTCAAATCCTTGAGCTAGCGTTTGTGGGGGAGGGGGCTGCATGGTACAGCTGCATGAAGTTCAAAGCTAAAGACATACTTTGATTTCAAAAGGCAGTTCATCATAATAATACACCCGCAAATACAGTACGTAAAAAGCACACAAATCAACCATGTGCAGTCAAACGCACAGGGTCGCAGTCAAAAGCTACAGCCCAGATTGAATATCGTAATACAGTAAGATGGGTTTTGCAGGCTTGTGGAGAAAATAAAAATAAAAAAATTACAATACAAATTTTTTTTAATTTTTAATTTTTTTTTGGTCACTCACTCATGCAAGCAAGCAGTGGTGGGCGAAGTTACAGGCGCATGCGCAGTAAATTCCTGCTGTCAAGCAGGAATGTGATTGAAACCAGACACACGTTCAAAGGAATGGTGTGGGAGAGATGTACTGCATTGTAAAGAAGATAAGAAGTTGAAATACCCTGCAGTGCAGTTAATTATCCTGAGCGAGGGGAGAGCGCTGTATATGCCGAAATGTGACACTTTTACAGTACTGTACACGCCTATGCGTTTCAACAATTTTCAAATGTGACATACTGTACCGTACAGCAGCACAGCACTGCGAATGCATGTATATACTTTAAATATGCAAATTTACAATTACTGCGCGCGCGCACACACACAGACTGTGTACTAACGTAGGTTGAACCGCGAAGGTATTAGACTTCCAAGACAACAGCTCGCAAACGCCCCCCTGAGTTTTTACACGGCATTGCAGTATTGCAGACAGCGAGAATAAAATGCTAATATCACGAACCGTAAAAAAACGCAGTTCACTCCAGGCGAAAACGACAAAAAAACGCACCTAACCGGGATAATCTGAGAGCCGCGGATCTAGCCGTCTTAGACTCAGATCGGCCGCCACTGTATAATAAATGCATCAAACATTGGAAAACATATTATAATACATGGGGGACCTTGCGGAGACTCATGATTTAGGAATGAGATATCGGGGCTAGTAAACTAGGAGTTTGGGGGACCCTGGACAGCCCGGTGTAATTTGACTTGCAAACCGCCAAATCATGCCTGCTCACCGGGTAGCATTAAGGCACCAACGGTACCTCCGGCACCAGAAATCCTGCAAACAAAATAATAATCTTACCAAAATATCCCACCTAAAACTTACACACAGCAAGTTTCTGGGGTAAAGGGAACATGTTAAGTGGAAAAGCAGGGGTCACTTTAACTTTTCATGTAAAGATACCTGGCCCCTGGCTTATAGTGCTAGATAGCTGCCAGGGACCCACGGGCAACAAGAGGGCTTAACCGTGTGGTAGCGGATCGTGCTATAATGGGGTTGAGCTGTGTATATATGTGTGTGTATATATATATGTATATATATATATATATAAAAGTATACATTACCGCATAGCAGCAAAAAGGGAGACAGCACTCAGGTGAATGAAAATAAATGTATTAAATACAGCACATTACTCCAATGTTTCGATCCCCCTGTGGGATCGAAACGTTGGAGTTATGTGCTGTATTTAATACATTTATTTTCATTCACCTGAGTGCTGTCTCCCTTTTTGCTGCTATGCGGTAATGTATACTTTTATTATTTATATGGGACATGCACCTATTCATTATTGAATTTCTATTGGAGTGCCAGTGATTTTTTATCACATACTGTAGAGAGAGAGAGAGAGAGAGAGAGAGAGAGAGAGAGAGAGAGAGAGAGAGAGAGAGAGAGAGAGAGAGAGAGAGAGAGAGAGAGAGAGAGAGAGAGAGAGAGAGAGAGAGAGAGAGAGAGAGAGAGAGAGAGAGAGAGAGAGAGAGAAAATAACAAGATCACTTTTGAGCACATTCACGTCTAGGCAGGTCTGCAACCCTGCCTTTCACCATTATCACCCAGCATACAGTGCTTCCACTGCAGCAAGGGATTCTGGGAAATGACATGCAAATGAGCACACTGTCACCTTTTTCACCCACCATAACTTAAAATGTGTGTATATATATATATATATATATATATATATATATATATATATATATATATATATATATATATATATATAGAAACCCTGTCTTCCCATAAGAAAAGGCACAAAAGCAGCAACACTCAGATAAAGCAAAAAGACTTTTTGCTTTATCTGAGTGTTGCTGCTTTTGTGCCTTTTCTTATGGGAAGACAGGGTTTCTATATTGATTTCTATGGAGCATGCACCTTGACTTTACATTTGTTGCTTGGAGTGCTGGCTGCTGCTTTTTGTTATATATATATATATATATATACAGTGCTCGACAAAACCCAGTCGCCAACTCGCCAGCTGCGATTGGATATTGGCTCGTGGCCAGTAGCGTTTCCCCTGCTCTGCAAAAACAAAATCCCCTGCTCGAAAAAAAAAAAAAAACCCTCTGGCTGTGACGCGGCTTGGAGTTGCCAGGACTTCAAACCGCCCTTCCTTCTCTGCACGGGTAAGTAATGGGGGGGGGGTTGGGGGTGCGCGCGCGCGTGCATCTGCTGCTCCTCCTCCTATATATCCTCCTGTATAATTGTGTCACCTCCTGCTTACAAGACCTGCACTGATCCGGTCATGGAGAGGATTGTGGACAGATGCTTGAGGTGGGGGGGAATTTAATGCACTGTAATAAATATTTATATATACTGTACTGGTGTTTCTCCCCCCTTCCTCCGGCGCTGCCCGCGCGGCTCAGGTGCTTCACCCCCGCTCCCTCTGGTGCTGCCCGCGTGGGTCGGGTTTCACTCCCCCCTCCCTCCGGTGCTCCCGCTGCCCACGCGGCTCGCTTGTCACTCCCCCCCTCCCTCCGGTGCTCCCGCTGCCCGCGCGGCTCGCTTGTCACTCCCCCCCTCCCTCCGGTGCTCCCGCTGCCCGCGCAGCACGGGTGCTTCACCCCCCTCCCTCCGGTGCTCCCGCTGCCCGCGCAGCACGGGTGCTTCACCCCCCTCCCTCCGGTGCTCCCGCTGCCCGCGCGGCTCGGGTGCTTCACCCCCCTCCCTCCGGTGCTCCCGCTGCCCCACAAAATCAACCCCACACTGATGAGACCCATCAAGGTCGAAACAGCTGTCTGTGGGTGGTTTTCTGGGTATGCACCTTAACCCTGGCTGTGCTCAAAGCTGTGACCATGCAGCAAGCTTAAGCCTATAGGGAACCATGTTAAAAATGGTTTTTGAGTCAAAAAGTGACACTGTGTGCTCATTTGCATGTCATTTCCCAGAATCCCTTGCTGCAGTGGAAGTGCTGTATGCTGGGTGATAATGGGGAAAGGCGGGGTTGCAGACCTGCCTAAGACATGCAGATGAGCATACAGTTGTATTTGCATATTTGCTTTCCTGTGGAGGGTTTTTGTCACTTTTTTTACTCACCATAACTTAACTCAGTATTATGGTATAGCCTATCCCATAGCCTCTTTGCATACCCAGTTAAAATCAACCCCACACTGATGAGACCCATTAAGGTCGAAACAGCTGTCTGTGGGTGGTTTTCTGGGTATGCACCTTAACCCTGGCTGTGCTCAAAGCTGTGACCATGCAGCAAGCTTAAGCCTATAGGGAACCATGTTAAAAATGGTTATTGAGGCAAAAAGTGACACTGTGTGCTCATTTGCATGTCATTTCCCAGAATCCCTTGCTGCAGTGGAAGTGCTGTATGCTGGGTGATAATGGGGAAAGGTGGGGTTGCAGACCTGCCTAAGACATGCAGATGAGCATACAGCTATATTTGCATATATATATATATATATATATATATATATATATATATATATATATATATACATATATATATATATATACATATATATATATATACATATATATATACATATATATATATATATTTATATATATATATATAAATATATATATATATATAAAAATATAACTTTTGAGCACATTCACATGTCAGCTACGCTTTAGAAAAGCAGTTGTATCTGCCGAAACGTTGGAACATTGGCTAAATAAACAGTTTTGTTTTTTTGCAGAAATCCGTAGTGCCCTGCTTCTAATTTGGCTTGCTGACTTTGGAGTGCAGACAGGGATTCCCTGAACCAGGAGCACCGGTGATTATATCATTATATATATTACTTCTGGTGTGCAACAGATATCTGTTGTATTATGTGCATACAGGTAACATGAGTTACAACACATTATTCTTTCATAGGAGTGTGGGCTTCCCACTTTGTGAATTATATCTGTTGGATTTAGGGGTTCCTGTGGTTGCGTCACACCTTTCCACATTACCATATTCCTACATTGGAGTGCTGATTCAAATTGTTTTGTATTATAAAGTTATCTATGTGTAACCAGGTCCCCTCTGGTCCCCCGGTTTCCCGTTCCACACCCCTTACCTCCTGTGCCAGGGGGATGTTGCGGGGGTGGTGACGGCCTCGCCGGCGGCTCCCTCCGCAGGGCGCCGCCATGTTTTGTGTGCGCACGCGCGACGGTTTATGCATGCGCAGAAGCGACGGCCATTACAGTGTTTGGGAAATGGCAACAGAGACTTTCCATAGTGCAGGGGCTTTCTAAGTTTGCGCCTGCGCAGTTGAGTAGCGGCGGCCATTACAGCTTCGCACATGCGCACTAGAGATCGTGCACGCGGCCCCCATAGCAAGGAGCTCTCCAAGGGACTACAACTCCCAGCAGCCCCAGGGGCTGGAGCACAGGTGACTCATTACAGCCAATAGGGCTCTAGGATTCCCTGCAGCAGGGAATAGATACATTGTTGTGTGCTGAGTCAGTTAGGAGTTGGAAGTGAGACAGGGGAGGTTGTGTGTGCAGGGGTCAGGGACCCAGTGAACTAGGCCCGGTAACCCCCTAGGCCCCCAGCTAGGCCCTAAGACATTGTAGGAGTTCGTGGCTGCTGTAGGAACAGGCCCTAGGATAGGGAACCTGACCCATTAGTACTGTCAATATAGTCAGGTGTATTCCAATATAGTCAGGGACACAGCTGTGTGCAACGTGGCCTGGCAAGTTTGGTCTGGGACCAGACCTCTTCAGGAAAGAGACTGTCTTCATGGTGGGATCGTCCGGCGGGACATCACCCCACGCGGAGGCGGATTCATCGCAGGATCAGCAAATCCTTTGTGAAGTCTCATCATACCGGGTGTGTCCAGGTATAATCCTACAAGTGCACCAACTATAACATCTTCATCTAAGTGGACCGTGCAGTCATACACATGGGGTATTGTGGGATTGGGACTCTCATGGACACTGTGGTGGATTACAGCCCTGCGAGGTGTGTGGGTAGTTGTGGCTGTAGTGTTTAGAGTGATAAGATATTATAGAGTCATAGAGTTGATAGAGCATTAAGAAACATGTTCCAGTAAAGCCCTTTTCTATTTTACTCTGTCTATGTGTTCATTGTAAGAGTGTCCTGTGAGGGGCTGCTCCCACTCTGCTGGGATCCCACACAGGTGGAGGCGCTGCACCATATAGTAGTAAGTGGTAATAGTAATTCACACCAGGCTCCCAGCGGTGGAGGCTTAGGCTCCTGCGAGCCAAACAGGTAAAAAGGCAGCACCAGTAGCTATTTACAGCCACCCCCCTGATCTCACTTAGGGGTGGGGGAAACAGGGCTACATATTTCTTATTATTTTAGGTGCATTTTTCCCAAACCTTTTTCTGCTGATGCAATCAAGTCATTTTTACGAAGCAAAACTATTGTTAATAATCTGAACATTTATTTAACTAATTTTGCATTTATACACTCATATGTATAACTAGGTATACATATATCTAATATGTAGCGTCTGTATATGCAGTAGATACAAATATATCAAGAAGAAATTCTACAGTGGGTCATTGTATTAAAAATTCATAAGCCCCCCTGACCTCAAATAAATTACAAGTATGGTGAAGGTCAGTGGGAATGAATGAGGTTAACTGGATTTATGCACTGGTAATAGGACATGGCTTTGGTTTATTTCTACGCCAGTTGTAGTTTCAGATGATTTTTCTCTCAAATGGCTATCTATAAAATGTTCACAATGGGAACATTCCAGTGTGTTTCTACTGCCCTATCATTCAAAGCTTGGAAGCTTTAAGGACACGAATTTTAGCACAGTGGATTGATGGAATATTTGAAGAAGAAAAAAATATTTTAAAAAATTAAATTTCCTTTTAATCTTTGCAGGTATCTCATTAGTTATGCTGCTGATCGGTATACTTTTTAAACAAAAAAATCGTAGCAATGTCCTATAGCACTAGAACGAACCTTAACAAAACAGAAAGCCCTACTGTACTGTAAGTTTTTCTACTTTAAATCGCATATTTGAAGCAGATTAATTATGACTGATTCCCTGCCTACTGCTTTTTGGACATGTACAGAAGAAATGTCCGTGGAATTTAACATTTGTGTGGGGATAATTTTTTGGGCTTACAAAAGGTTTGGCCTTACAAACAAAACCCGGTACTTTTCAACAACAACTCTAAGGCTAAGGCCTTCGCCCATGCATTTAGTGTCCATGTTGGGTGCGTCGTGGGGGGGGGCGTGCATAGGGGCATCACGGAGTTGGTTCTCCCTCATTGGGCGAACCGCTCCCGTGACCTGCCTGTCGCGCCAAGAAATCATGCCTTTAGGCAATGTGTTTGCGCTCCCTGTCGGTCTGCAGCAGTATGGACCTGCCCTAAATCTGCACTACGCTCTACATTTTCCCTCCACTGTAGTATTCTGCTTCATACTGTTGAGTCCTGCTTTGCAGTTGACACTATATTACAATTAAAATATTTTAAAAATCCAGTCAAGTTAAGGGACCTCATACTATGACAATTTGTAAGCAAATGTTCTTTTTGTGCTTTATCATTAGCAAACCAAATCAATGCACAAGCACACATTGATTGGTTAGGATCGCCATGCACCTGTGCTCAGGCAAACTGTGAATTATTGATTTATTGCCACTTAACGTATTGATACATTGGTTATTGACAGGAGCGCCTTAGTGGCTTATTTTGATTGACAGATTCAGTAGTTGCAGAAAACGTGTAATATCCGTGCTCAAAAGCAAAATAGTCTCACTACATTTATTGGAATATCAAAACGTGTAAAAAAAAATACTTTTTAAACCCAAATCAGATTCTCTATAAACAAAGTTAAGTACATTTCTGTGTTTTCAATGCTTAAAAAACCCCGCAGAAAGTGACCACAGATAAGGACCATTTACTCCACCTATTCTAGTAATGTCTCCGTCTTGCTGCAAAGAATGGAGAATCTTGGAAAGATGTAGATTGGTCATAAATCGTGTTTCATTTTGATTCACCAATAGAGCTTTTCATAAATGTATTTTACTGATTATTTACCGGTATAGACTTAAGTTTCTCTCCGGCACACCTTGAAGTCCCTAAATAAATGTACTGCAAGATTGAAACCCCTAGCCACGGAGCCAAAATATGGATTTGTTATGGGGAAACTGCAGAAAATGTAATTGCTTCACGTTAACTGATGGGACTCACAGATCTCAACACTGCGTTGTAATGTGTTCTCATTGTTTTGTGTTTTAGGAATCTACTTTCGCCACTATTAAAAAGGTGCAATCCTATATAGTTAGCCTAAAAAAAACCTTTTCTTAAGACTTTAACAATCTGATTGACTTCCTTAAATAAATGTAACCATGCTAAAAGCAAATATCTGGTTGCTTTTGCTTCTTTGGAAACTAATAACAAACTGCATTTTTAGTGGCCTATGAATATGGATGTGTTACATCCAGGGCCGCCGACAGGAGGGGAGAGCTGGGACAAGTGTCCCGGGATGGTGCCTGGGGGCTGCCAGGCCCAACTTCTGCATCCAGCTGTCGGGTCTATGGTTGCCGCCAGGAACCTGCCTTTCCCAACTGCTGTGGGCCTCTCCCACGTCAGAAGCTGAGCGCAACTTCCGGGTGGGCCCAGGTTCCAGTGGGAGAGGGAGGTCTGGTGTGGGAGAAGCCCGGCAGCAGCTGGGGAGAGCTGTGGCACCAGACCACCCCAAAGGTAAGTGTGTGTTGTATTTTGTGTGTGTGGGGTGGGAAGTGTTACATTTTGTGTGTGTGGGGGGCGGTGTTGTATTTTGTGTGTGTGCGGTGGGAGGTGTTGTATTTTGTGTGTGTGGGGTGGGAAGTGTTACATTTTGTGTGTGTGGGGGGCGGTGTTGTATTTTGTGTGTGTGGGGTGGGAGGTGTTACATTTTGTGTGTGGGGGGGGGCGGTGTTGTATTTTGTGTGTGTAGGGGGCGGTGTTGTATTTTGTGTGTGTGGGGTGGGAGGTGTTACATTTTGTGTGTGGGGGGGGGCGGTGTTGTATTTTGTGTGTGTAGGGGGCGGTGTTGTATTTTGTGTGTGTGGGGTGGGAGGTGTTACATTTTGTGTGTGGGGGGGGCGGTGTTGTATTTTGTGTGTGTAGGGGGCGGTGTTGTATTATGTGTGTGTGGGGTGGGAGGTGTTACATTTTGTGTGTGGGGGGGCGGTGTTGTATTTTGTGTGTGTAGGGGGCGGTGTTGTATTTTGTGTGTGTGGGGTGGGAGGTGTTACATTTTGTGTGGGGGGGGGCGGTGTTGTATTTTGTGTGTGTGGGGTGGGAAATGTTATATTTTGTGTGGGTGGGATGGGAGGTGTTGTATTGTGTGAGGGTGGGGAGTTTGGTATTTTGTGGTGGGGGGGAGTGTTGTGTTTTGTATTGTGGTACAATGTGGCTACCTCTCTGTGTGCTCTAAATGATTCGCATAGGCGCCACAATTTCCTTAAATATAAACAGTGATATACAAATTTAAAATACAAATGTACATAAGATGTTACCCAACCGGATACTTCTCAACCTTTCTAGGAAATTTGCTAAGATTTCCCACAGATGCAGTTTTTCTTTGGGGTGAGAAGGGAGCGATCCAATCAGGAGCACCTCATGAAAAATAAAAAACATAAAAAACAATAATAGTGTAGTATGTTAATATAATATGGGCTAGATACAGGTCTTGGCTCTTGAGGATTTTCTACTTACAAAATGTAAGAAAAAGTAGTGCTTTTTTCTGACTCAGTCAGGAGGTGTGTATGTAATTGGTCTTCTATTCCAGGGATGTTAGCATTCAAATCTCCATTCGGTTCATGCAATTGAAACAAAACAGATATAGCCCAGTAGTGCAGATGGTAAATATAAAGCGTTTATATATTGAGGAATAAGGATAGTACTCACACTAAGTACAATTGTATGTACATGTAAAGGTTTCTTTAGCAAATGAATGCTCTTGTTTGCGGCAGTGTTTTCTCCCAGTCTTCCTCCTGTGGCAAAGTGTGTCGCCAGCGACGGCGTCTGACGTCACTTTCGCTTTCGCGGGTGGACCGCATCCGTTGGATATTGATGGCGGCACTGGAGGAAAGTCAGCCTGGGGGTTCTTGCGTCCGGCGTCTTCTCTTTTGGAGGCAGCTGCAGCTAGTTGAACGGCTCTACGCGTTTCGCTGACACATACAGCTTCGTCAGGAGCATTATGACGTCTATTGTCAGTGCCTTATACGCGTAGAGCCGTTCAACTAGCTGCAGCTGCCTCCAAAAGAGAAGACGCCGGACGCAAGAACCCCCAGGCTGACTTTCCTCCAGTGCCGCCATCAATATCCAACGGATGCGGTCCACCCGCGAAAGCGAAAGTGACGTCAAACGCCGTCGCTGGCGACACACTTTGCCACAGGAGGAAGACTGGGAGAAAACACTGCCGCAAACAAGAGCATTCATTTGCTAAAGAAACCTTTACATGTACATACAATTGTACTTAGTGTGAGTACTATCCTTATTCCTCAATATATAAACGCTTTATATTTACCATCTGCACTACTGGGCTATATCTGTTTTGTTTCAATTGCATGAACCGAATGGAGATTTGAATGCTAACATCCCTGGAATAGAAGACCAATTACATACACACCTCCTGACTGAGTCAGAAAAAAGCACTACTTTTTCTTACATTTTGTAAGTAGAAAATCCTCAAGAGCCAAGACCTGTATCTAGCCCATATTATATTAACATACTACACTATTATTGCTTTTTATGTTTTTTATTTTTCATGAGGTGCTCCTGATTGGATCGCTCCCTTCTCACCCCAAAGAAAAACTACCTCTCTGTGTGGCCCGCAGTGACTCCGGCCGGGCGCCAGTTAATTAATTAAATAAAAAATAAATTTAAATGGCGGGGATTCAGGATCATAGGATATGGTATGAATGATGTTTTGTGGCTTGGTGCGTAGTTATTGAGCTGTTTATACAAGCAGAGTGTGGAGAGAGAAAGGCAGTCGGGTGGAAACAGTGTGGTATGAATGTTCCTGCCCATCCACTTAGTGTTTTCTTAATGTTTTTTTTTCTTAAAACTAATACATAAATGAATAAAACAGGCCTATGTATATTCCTAAAAACATGGGGATCAATTAATTTTGTTACACCATTAAGTCCCTGATGAAGTAGAGTAATCTACGAAACATGTGGGATTGTCTTTTGATATTGTGGACAAGGAGAGCCTGTTCCAGTGCGTCTTCTACGTAACCCTGTGGGTACTGTGTCATGGACTTTGCTACATAGTGTACAGATGCAGCGGCCGTTATTCGAACACTTCACGCGGTGTATACCTCGGAATACCCATGTGATGGCGCGTGATTTCTTCCAACCGTATCGCCTTAAGATGCGAGTGCAGAAAACGACATTTTAGTGTTCTGTTTTTTAAACACCTAAAATTGACACAGTAGCGCAGAAGCACAGTACTGAACACATTACAATTCATTCATTTCATTGCACACAAAGAAACAGAATCCATGAAATTCAAACAAAGCAACCGTGATAAACACGTGTGACTGGGGCAATTGGCCGCGGTAATTCCGCGTGGAATAAAGCAGAGCACACGAAAACGGCGCCGTGATTTGTTCGAATAACGTCCACTACATCTGTACTTGGATGTTTCATGCTGCAACAGATGAGAAAAGTTTCTGACCGGACCTGAGGCTGTGCATGCAGATTTTCCCTCGTGAAGCATGTCACCTGTTTTAACATGTACCCTAAACATGCCCTGCTTGTTTGAATAACCTTCTTGTACGTGCATTTCTTACACTCTATATTGTCACAACATATTTACTTATTTACCCTATGAGAGTCGTGCGCTTTGTTTTCTTCTCTTTTGCATAATAACTGTTGAATAAAATGGTGTAGTCAATTTAAGCCACAATTATGGTGTACATGTATTTTGGGATGTGGTTGGTTGGGTGGTGGGTTGGTTGGTCACGAGCAGACATTTGAAGTTGATCAGGTCATGTAATAACCAATGCTGTCCAGCATTGGGTGTTCTCTACTTCTTGGCTTCATATGCAGTATATTGTATACTAATAAGATATTACTCTGAATAGAACTTCGGTATAATGGAACAAAACCGAAAGATCATGTGAACAAAATGTCCCTTCTAAAAGATCCTGTTCTCCCCCTATCCAATGAAATCCAACTGTGAGTAATTTCCCCAGTGAAGGCTGCATGAGCTATCCTATCGCTTCACGTTGCCAATGCATATCAAAACTGCTCTGAAACTACCAACGCAATCCCTGGTGCTATAAATCAGTTCATCACCATGTGGAAGTTTTATATGAAAAATTGCTAATGAAATTAATTAGTAATATCAAAATTTCAAGTTCCAGTTAACAAGCTGCAGTAACAATTTGTGCTGTGACATTTATTAGGACATGTGAAAAATTATTCACACAGTAAAATTATAATCTCCACAAATGTGAAAGTGTATTATTAAGGAGAAGAGTGGGGGCAGTTTGTGCGAGGAGAGTAGATGCTAGAAGGTTATGTCAAATTTGTTGCATCTTTTTAGCATTTAATTTATGGTCTTTCAAAGCATGCATACAAAGTGGCTTTTCAGAGGAAGCCCTCCTTTCCTTGTATTCTTCTTTCTGTCATTTGCTGTGGAGGCAGAATAAAATAATTAAATTGAGTCGAGCAGTTGCTGATTGCTTTCTGCTTAAAGTTCAATTCTTGACCCCCCAGAGAAGGGAGGTTTGCTAAATAATGATCAATAAACTCGATGAGGCTGTCTAAATCTGTTTTAACAACTGAATCAAGATAAAGAAAAAAAAAATATTTATTTTCCAATCTTATGGAATGCTTTTTAGTTCCATTTCAAGTTTCTTGGGCAAGTTTGGCCAGAGTTGGCTGCTCATCACTAGCAGGGTCTGCCTACAAAATATAAAACCTATTTCACAAGTGATCAAGTCTGTGCAGGTTTCCATGACTCAAGTCAACTATAGGTCACCGCGTGGACCTATTCATTTGGAACAGTGAATGTTACAAGTCGCTACTCGGCTTCCATTAGTAGAGAATGATGTGATCAAAGTAGATCTTTTAGTGCCAGAAACAAATATAATAAATGGGCAATAAATTTACTCTGTTCTAACATAAATATATTAAAAAAATTACAAATACTATCCAACTAGGATTTATTATGTTGTGGTTTCTACCATAGTTGGTGTAAATTAAGCATAGACAATTAGATACTTAAATTATATTTAGTTGTCTTAAATGTAATCTTCTCTACACTGGAATAATTAACAACTCCAGAGACAATCCTTCACTGAAATGTAGATCAAACATGATACAGGTATACATTTATAGGCTTTCTTTAACTTTTGTAGTAGACTTTTATATTTCCTCAAAAGTTAAAATTGACATATTTCTCACGACACATTTGATTATGCATTTTTACTACTAAAACTATTTCAAACAAGAAAATAAATGACAATTTCCCTGGGGTAGCTTCTAAAGGTTGAAACTGCTCAGATTTTGTAAATGATAAAAGTGCAAGTTCATAAATTACACCATAAAAAGAATCAATGGCAAAGAATGGCATGTCAGATGTATGACTTCTTTTATCATATTTGTATTGTTATTTATAGAGAAGCTACATATTCTGAAGCACAGGACAAATGTTAAAAAGGATAAAATAACAATATATACAGGTGCGCCGACGAGTATTCTAAAACCTGCCTTAAACTTGCCTTGGAAAATCTGGGGCTATCACCAACAAGTACCTGGGTCATGTTGGTGATTGCCCCAGATTTGTTTTAGAATACTCATCGGGACTATAGTACAACCCCCCCACCCTCCCATCATGTCGGTGGTGTTGCATGTTCCCCCATTTAACTCCTCCTCGCAAGCCCCCTCCTCTATTCCCCACCTCTCCCCATGTATTTCTCTCCCACCATCTCACCCTTACCCCATCAATTCCTCACTCACTCTCCCCCCTCACCCCTCTTTCTTCCTCACCCTCTCTTACACGCCACCCCCTCTCTCCTCTCCCGCCCCCTTCATCAATTACCCCCCTCTCACTCAATCCCACCTCATGATGCTCATTGC
This sequence comes from Ascaphus truei, assembly GCF_040206685.1. NCBI lineage: Eukaryota > Metazoa > Chordata > Amphibia > Anura > Ascaphidae > Ascaphus > Ascaphus truei. Next base: position 197,648,030 of record NC_134484.1, on the reverse strand, counting down.
TTCCCATCCCCTCGGGCCACACAGACCCACAATTTCTGCCCCCAATGATTACCCCCACCAAATACATACACCCCTCAAATACATACAAAACACCCCCCACACCTCCTAAAATACATACGAAATACCCCCCAGCCCCACATTCATACAAAACATGCTAATCTTGGGGATGGTATCAGCTCCAGCTATCAGCTGCGGGCCTCACTCACAGTCCTGCGCAGGGTCTCTCTGACCCTGGTGCATGTCGGAAGCTGGGTTCACCTTCAGGCGTGCACCAGCATCAGAGAGAGGCCCAGCGCGCAACAACGTCAGAGAGATGCCCTGCACAGGACAGTGAGGGAGGCTCACAGCTGGGTAGATCAAAGCAGCAACCAGAGGCCCGGCAACCTCTGGCCAAGTCCAGCTTCCAGCACAGGCCGTCCGGGCAGCCACTTGCCCCGGCTCTCCCCCTGCCGGTGGTCCTGGGTCTCTGATCGAGAAAGTACACAATCTATAACAAAGAAGGGGGAATGTATGTTGGGAGACAGATTCTGGTGGAGTCAAAAACTCTATGATTGCTCAGTTTGTGTCAACAACATATTCGTCTTTGGGCATTAGGTTACAAATGTCATGGTGAGACAAGAGAAAAATGTGAATGTATATCAAGAAGATAGGACCTTTAAAGGAGCAATCCAAGCTGATAATTATGTTTTACATATGTTTGAAGCAGGGGGCCTCCGAAGCTGAACACCATTCATTTCAGCTTCAATGTCAACAAAGTTTAAAGCTCCAGCATCATGTGGGCCAATAGGAAGCTGAATTGGATGATGTCACGGATTCCTATTGGCTCACAGGGCGTGGGCGCTTTGAAAAGCGGACATTACGTGAACCCTGCTAATGGAGCCGCAGCAGCTACCGGCACCCCCTACAGAGTTATCTCTGAAAATAACGGAGTCCCCAGAGCTGAAATTAATGGGGTTCAGCTCCAGAGACCTGTTTCAATCCTATGTTAAAAAAAAATCTGCTTGGATTGCTCCTTTAGGTGGTCCTATATTCCTGATATATTCACATTCTCCCCCGGAGAAGAGGTTTGGCGCTTTAAATATATGAAGTGTGGAAGAGAGACTGATGTTACAGAACTGGAATAAGCCAGCAAAAAGTCTTGGGGGCGGGAGTAGGAAGAGGTTATGAGGCAGGAGGATGTGAGCAGAGTGCAGAGAAGTATTTTAGTGATGTATGAAAGTGCATTAACTAATGGCTTATGTCACTGGAGACCAGGACTTTTAACACCTTTTTACCGGGATCATTCACAAGGCAGAACACAGTAGTGGAATAAAATGGAGTTTATTCGGATAACATCCACATACTGCTGCGGCCGAGTTTATTCGAGCATTTGCCCGTTCTCGGCCGCAGCAGTTACCTGGCGCGCGCCGGAGGGTGCCGGGCGCGCGCCGAAGCAGCGGAGGAGAAGCCCGCCGATCGCGGCTTCCCCCTCTCCTCTCCGGGTCCGCCGGGTCCCCCGGAACCCCCTGCCGCCGTCCCCCACATCGCGGGACACCAGGGCTCCCTCGGGGAGCCCTGGACGCGCGTGCAGGGGGCGCAGGCACCCGATGACGCGTGACCGGCACGCCGGGGGGGATGCCACTTGCAAGCCGGAAAATCTCCTGGCTTGCGGAACTGGCCACACTTCAATAAAGTGTGTCGCCAGTGTACACATACATGGAACACAACACACAAAAGAATACACTCATACTGGGAGTCTGGGGGTGAAAACTAGCCTCAAATAGGTGCAAGGCGCCTGCTTCAGAAGGCTTACCCTGACCGGGAAATCCTGGTCCTCTTTTCAGCTAAAAACCTTAGCCGCGACCGCTACGTTCTATAATGAGAAGTTGGACCTGGCGTCTGACTTAGTCTCTGCTGGGCAGGCTTTCCTAGCTTCAGAAATGAAGCCAGCTGCTCTGCTATTCGTAACAGAGCAACTTTGAAAAGCCCGCCCGCGCTTCACCGACTCAAGCCACTAGATCGCCTGGTTCCCTGTCTCGGCCAACTCCTTATATACCCTCCGCTGTTCTATATTCAGCATGAAAGTAGGAGGAGCGACCAATCAGAGCGTGGGAATTCCCTCCCACTTGCCAATAGAAACGGGGGCTTGTCTCTTGGCTGACATCAGAGGAGAAGGCGTGCCAAGCCGGCTCCAAAAGTCGGGGGAGCGGGAAATATTAATTAGCCAATAGAAAATGCGCCTACAAGCTACACCTTCCCCCAGGTAACTCATTGCCACCTGCTGGGCAGGCTCCACCAGATCTGGCAGTCCCAAAAGGTGTCCCTGCATGGTGCCTTTGTACTCTGAATCTGGTAAATGCCCATCCCCTCTTTTGTCACCTCTGGACATCCTCATGAGTGTGAGATGATACAATGGAAATAAATATAACATACACTGACATTGTGAAGCTTATCCCGAAGATATGCCTGTAGCATCACACTAATGCTCATTTACTTCAACCTTAGCTGCACAGAAATTAAAAGGAAGCCACAGTTAAAATAATTAACACTATAAAATGGACTACTGCAATTTACTGATAGCATATGTAAGAGAGAAACATAGAAAACACTTTACAAAAATAGACTGAACGCTAGTTACTTCAGCTAGTGTGGCCAATTCGGATGAGAAATAAAGGAAAAGCTTCTTTTTATTCAGAAAGATTAAAATGTTCATAGTTAATTAATGACATTCATAACTTTTTAATACTTATGAACAAAGTCATATTATTGCTTTAATCCTTATCAGACTGTGCTGTACTTCCTGAAACATGAAGCGTGAACTTCAGGTTTCTTCTAAAAGAAATTATACGAGATGTGTGAAACCAGGCGAAATTTGCCCTTTTTCAGCCAAAGAAAAAAACGGCAACCTAGTCAGTTATCTAGAATTATAGCAAAAAATCACGTGAAAAATCTCAATACCTTTTAAAGTTGTTGGGTTTTTTTTTCAGCACAAGATTATATCTGCGTCTGTGTCACATACCGGGGGTCACTAAAAGGTCAGTACACATTGACCTATCCTTATACCACCAATCCCTCTAGAATCGATTTAATTCCCGACCCTGATTCTGCGCTCGACTATTTCCAATCCGAGTTCTTAAAACTCTGCGATACCCATGCTCCACTACGCAAAATAAGGGTACGGGGGGGGCCCACCTTCCATGGGTTACAACTGACCGTATAGCACTCTACCAGTTCAGGGATACCTTGTGGAAAAGCTACAAAGGAACTGGCACAACCAAGGATCTCAATCACTACAGATGACTGCAGAACATGTGCACAAGGCAAACAAGGCATGCAAAAGCACAATATTACTCTGACAATCTCCACCAGAATACATCAAACCCAGCTAACTTCTGGAAGGTTATCAACAATATATTCCAGCCTTCTAACCATCAACAACCAAGTAATGTCACTAAGGGGGATATTACTCTGACAAACCCCACTGACATTGCAAATGCATTCAATGATTACTTTGTGGGGTGTGCCACTAACGTATTAGCGAAACGCAGCCCAAACCACAAACCTGAATCTCATCCTGGGAGTACCCACATAGCCCCCCCCCCCCCCCCCTCCCAACACTGCCCACAATTTTCAATTTTGCCCAGTATCCGAAGAGATTACACAAGCACTCCTCAAATTAAAACTAAACAGCCAATGTGGACCTGACTTACTACAATCTAGGTTCCTACGACTTGGTGCCCCAGCCATTGCCAAACCAATTTTTTCCATAGTCAACTCTATCCTGTCTGCAGGCCATATCCCTAAGACCTGGAAAACTGCCAGAGTTGTCCCAATCTTCAAAAGTGGGGACAAAAACACTGTATCAAACTACAGGCCAATCTCACTTCTCCCAATTCTATCCAAAGTCATGGAAAAATGTGTCCACTCCCAATAAAGTGATTACTATACCACGACAAATTTCCCTAGCCAATTCCAATCTAGCTTTTGCCCCAAACACTCCACCGTAACTACCCTGCTAAAAGTTTGCAATGAAATCCAGTGTGGAATGGAATGGGGATAACTCACTGGTGCAGTATTCCTAGATTTTGCAAAGGCTTTTGATACAGTTGATCATGTTATCCTGCTTAAACTCCAGAGCTCTGGAATAGGGAAGCATGCTTTAAACTGGTTTCAGTCCTACCTATCAGGTAGATCCAAACATGTGTCCATCTCAGGCTCTAACTGCAACCCCTTGGATATCGAATAAATTAGTGATATATGCGCTCCAACATTTGATTCCAGTCCTCTTGAGAGAATTCAATAATATATGTCTTAGACACAAAGAATAAGCTGCTGGGACTGGATATCACCTGTGGTGTCCCGCAAAGCTCTGTTCTGGGGCCCCTACTCTTCTCAGTGTTCATTAATGATCTTCCCACAGCTTGTAAGGAAGCCTCAATACACATGTATGCAGATGACACAATCCTATATGCACACAGCCATAGCCTCTCTGACCTTCAACACATACTTCAGTCTGACTTTTTCAGACTCGAAAACTGGATTTCCCAAAACAAACTGTTTTTAAACACTGACAAGACTGTAACAATGGTATTTGGGACCAAGACTAAATTTTTTAAGCTGCCAGCGACTGAGCTCCTGATTAGAACCAACGCTAACACCACCCTAACACCTGTCACTAATTTTAAATACCTGGGCTTATGGTTTGACTCCCACTTAACATTCACGATGCACATTGATACCCTGACAACCAAGACCTATGCCAAACTAGGGGTACTTTACAGGAACAAATCCTCCATAAGTCACCTGGTCAGAAAGCGTATCGCACAGCAGATGCTAATGCCAATTATTGACTATGGAGACAAAGTATATGGCTCGGCACCACAAACCCACCGTAGCAAACTTGACACCCTCTACAATTCAATTTGTCGTTTTGTTGTCCAATGCAACTACAACACACATCACTGCGAAATGCTCAAAGAACTAGATTGGTCATCACTAGAGTCTAGGCGCAAAGTTCACCTTTCCTGTCTTGTCTTTAAATTCTTTATGGGCAAGCTACCCAGCTATCTGAACAAGCTCCTCACCCCTACCACATGCAGCACTTATCATCTGAGATCAGACTCCAAAAGACTGTTCATGGTCCCAAGGCTCATCAAAGTATCCGGCCGTTCCTCCTCTTACCGTGCACCCCAAAACTGGAACAACCTACCAGAGACTCTCACATCCACCACCAGTTTAAGTTCTTTCAAATCTAAGGCTGTCTCACATTTTAAACTGGTCTGTAACTGTTTTATACGCCCATAATATATATGGATGTATGCAATGTCTTGTATATATATATGGACGTATGCAATGTTTGTATATAATGTATACCCTGTTCATTTATGTAACTGTATTTGTAACCATGTATTATTTGTCTTAACTCCGTGCCCAGGACATACTTGAAAACGAGAGGTAACTCTCAATGTATTACTTCCTGGTAAAATATTTTATAAATAAATAAATAAAACAAGTATAGGAAAATCACAGAACACCAAAGCACTGATTAAAATACTCCTGCTAACAAAATGAATTACATATGAAGCCCTGTTTCCCCCTAAACAAGAAGGCTACCGGTCCTGCCGCTACCTGTTGGTTCACAGAGAACCTAAGCCTCCCCCTCTGGGAGCCTGGGGTATACTTATCGTCTCAGTGCAGCGCCTCCACCAGCGAGGGATCCCAGCGTAGTGGGAGAAGCCCCTCACTGGAACCAATATACAGAATAATTACACACAGGTATATTATAACAGGGTTTACTAAACACATATGAAAATATAGCATCCAACATAACATGGCCCTGCGAGGCCTTCCCCAACCAATAACACCTCCCGGTTGGAACCCCCAAAATCCTGGAGTGCCTGGGCACTTAACCCCGTAGTGTCCAAAAGCCAGTCCCTTCCCCAAAGAGTATGTGTGGGATAGCGCGCTTCCCTTTGTGTATTGTGACCCATTGGTGCACGTGAATAATACCTCCCTGGTCTCAGTCCAGATCAGGTCAACTAGTAGGAGACTCTGTGGATCCGCGACGTGGTTCTTCACTGCAATCCACCGGCTCATCTACTGCGCAGATCCGTAGGCGGATGCCTCTGGAGGTGCTTCCAGCTGGAGTGTACCCCTTTAAAATAGTCTCTGCTGGAGTGTCCTTGTCCTTGCTTTGCTCACAGGCAGCAGATCGTATTTCACCTTCAGAGATAATGTCCTGAAGCTGATGCCTCTCACTGACACACTACTGGGGAAAGATCCCTATCTAAGGCCTTTCCCTGCAGCATACACAGCATACACCAACTACAGTGACTCAGAGGATCTACCTTGGACCTGGGGGGGGGGGGGAGGGGGGAAATTTGGCCTAGTCCAGGGGAGCACTGCTGCCTGGACATTACCTTCACCCTTTCTGTCCGGATCACGACAACGCGTGCGCCCAAGCGCGCAAAATATATCTCTTTCTCTCCTCCGTGTTTCCAGGAGCCTTATTGGTCCTCCCGCAACACATGTGCAGACGCCCCATAGGATGCTGGGGCTTGTAGTCCCCTTCCTTAGCCTTGTCATATGGGCCACCGTACTCCTCTTGCACTGTGCATGCTCGGGCTTGCAAGGATCACCAGGTGCTTGCTGCGCATGCGCGAACCTCCTAGACATGGCGGCGCCCTTAACCGCGGGTCTCGGGCGACCCACTCGCCCGCAGTACCTGTGCCGGGTCCGCCTGCCATTCCTGCAGCACCCAACACCTGCCTGAGTCCCCTTGGAGCCACCCCCCTCTCGCGCAGCCTGGAGGTTGTAGAGGGACCTGGCTACACATAGGTCGTGATTCACCAAGAGCTGAAGAAGTACAGTAGATGAGCAGTAAGAATATTGCATTTTGGGAAAGTTTGTTTTTTAATCTCTCTGTATCACAGACATCAAACATTTGATTTTGAACTACATGGGGTAGTGGCCCATTGTGTCTGTAAAATTCTACAGGATGAAGAATCCAGGGACTCCAATGGTTTTTGACGAAGAAAAAAGTGTTTATTCCAACAGGATCAACGTTTCTGTCCACTCTGGGACCTTTGTCAAAAGGTCCGGAGCGAAAAGTCGAATCTGCTTGAATAAACACTTTTTTCTTCACCAAAGAACATTGGAGTCCCAGGATTATTATTCTTCCTTTACTACATACAAGTTCCCTGCCTGGCTACTTGTTCTGTGTTCACCGGTGTCAGGACTACTATATCGTGAGTGCTCCTTCACCCAGGGAAGAGACTGTAAAAGTCTACATACAGCACTGTTTACTGCAGTGTTTTCTAATCCTCTCCTCGTGACCCGCGACCACACCAGGTTTCTGAGACAACGACCTCACATTCTATTAGTATGCAAATAAATAAATGCATTCACCTGGATGCAAGCGCATTGGTTATTCCCAAAATCTGGTGTGCCCGTGGGTCACCAGGAGAGATTTGTAAAACACTGGTTTACTGTATGATGACCATAATAAATGTTATTACCATGAGCGTAAAGGCAGACATGGTTAATTCTAACACAGATGCAAACCAACACACACAGTTGACATTTCCAGAAAAAAGGTTGTTTATACTATCTGCATAATATAGACCAATGGCAGATTATAAAATAATCCCTCCAGCATCAAAGAATTTTATTTAGAAAGTGTAAAACTGAACATTTAAAATCAATGAAGGTATACTGTCAGGTTACACTGGATCTTGAAGAATTGGATATTGCTCTGCACAATTTCATTTAAGTTCCAGCTTTGTAGAAGTCTCCCACAGTGTCCCAGTAGAGTTGAAAAGCATGACTAAAGATCATAGTGACAAAGAACCAGTGAACCCTGAAAGAAACAACATTTTGACAGACAGTCTATTCTCAGACTTCTGACTAGGAGGATTCACTCTGGAAGCAGAAAGGTGAATCAAGATTCAATGCATTGTACTGCATAGTTTGTTTTCCTACAACCACAAGAATCCTCTAAGTGTAAACATGGCAGGGCTCTTAGGTCTGGCTGCATGCTCTAAGGAGCATTGTTATTTTTTTTTTTTTTTAACTCTCTAGTAGATTAACCATGTCCAATGAAAAGAATAGTACATACTGTACTATCCTGATCTGCTCAATGTTCTCCCATCATTACAGATACCATGTAGAAATCAGGGGAAATAATTATTTCTTAATATTTCAAGTGTTATGGACATAGATTGCTAAATGAAAGACGCAGCGCAATCAAGTGGGAATATTTCACCGTCTAATGCATAAACAGAGTAAGGCCAAGGATTTTACAGAGCAAGACCATCTGCCTCCTGTTCAGTGCCTAATGAATAATGTTCTTGGAGGCTGACATTTAAATGACAAAAACAGAAAAGGACTTTCACAGTTTAATAAGGCCCTGTTAAATTCCTCTTCAATCATGGTATCAAGGCATTACATTATGCACAACCATAAACACATTTAATACAAATGTGCAAAGATAAACCGCTCTTCTACACATTGGAGTACTGATCTGATGGGCGTCGTAATATTCCTAAAAAATAATAATCTCCATAAATGCTGGAGTCATATTTAGTTAGGCGCCAGCATTTTTTTTTTTACCCCTGCAATTGAATCCAGAACTTTATATTTTTAACAGAAAGAGCTATCCATATGAAATATTAGGGGAAAAATCTGCACACATACTGACCCACTCTCCATATTTTCTGATTTTCAGATGAAAAATGTATCATTTTTCTGCTGCCTCTCTCAAAATAATTCCTTTTTCCCCAAAGAGTCCAGGGGGCCTACCAGCCTCTTGCAGCAAATGGGTTACATTTGATAACCTCCAAGTACTTTTGTTCTTTTGTATTTGCCAGTATTGTTCATTTCATCATGCATTCTGACATGCTGTCATTTACCAATATATTCCACCACTTGAGAACCCATTTTCACACAGCTTAATGTATTCAAGAGCCATATATAATATTCTAATACATTCAAGTTTAGTTAAACCAAATTTACCATGATCTGTTGCTGGTCCCTCAGCCAAAGCAATCTACCAGATTAGTATTAAATAATGTTTAATACACGCTGCCCCAAATCTTGCAAACTGATATAATGTAAACAATTTATGTCATTTTTTAAGTCAGTGTGGCATCTTATATTTCAGTCTCTTGGGGTTGTACATGTACATATGTATGTACGTATGTATGTGTGTATGGCTTAATTTATATAGCACCCACAGCTGTACTTCACACTTTGCAAGAGAGACCATACAGTACGGGGTATAATAGTACAATACGATCAGACAATAAGAAAGGAAATCTCTGATCCGGAGAGCTTACAATTTAAGTGGCATGATGGGAAATTTACAGAGACAGCAGGTGAGGGCGTAAGTGCAGTATATGGTAGTCATTGGCTGGAGTGACTGTGGATGTGAGAGTAGCCATGGGTCTAGGCTATTGGAGCTCTTTGTATAAGAGGTGAATTTTAAGGTTAATCTTAAAGGTGGGGAGGGAAGGTACTTGGCATACACCGAGTGTGAGGTTATATACAGGTAAGGGGCAGTGTGGGAAAAAAGTTTAAGGCGAGAGAGAGCAGAAGAGGCGAAAGGGGTAGATGAGCATGGGCATAACGAGAGATCAGAGCGGATATGCAGAGAGGAACAGATGAGTGGAGAGTCTTGAATGTAAGAAGGAGAACTTTGTGTGTGATCTAAAGCTCGATGGGAAGTCAGGAGAGGGATATAAGGAGGAGACGAGCAAAGACTTTTATGGGAGATAGTGAAATTATTCCAGCAGCAGAATTTTCGATAGATTGCAAAGTAGAATGTTGTGAGGCAGGAAGGAGTGTTAGCAGTATGTTGCAATAATCCAGATGGAAGATAAGTGCATACATCAGAATTTTTGCATTAGCATGACAGAGGAAATAGTGGGTTTTAGCAATATTACAGAGGAAGAAGCGATAAATTCTAGCCATGTCGTGAATCTGAATGGAGAAGGAAAGGGAAGAGTCAAATGTCACTCCGAATCAACGTGCTTTGGCAAAAGGACAGATGGTAGAATCATGTAAGGTGATGGAAAATGGGGCTATTGAGCCAGGTTTAGAGTCTTAAACTTAATATGGCTAAAACTCGAGTTCAGTTTTAGCCATATTAAGTTTAAGGCAGAGGAGCACCATTCACGAGGAATATAGCCAGGAGGCAATCAGAGACTTGGGACTACATTGCATGTGTGAGGGTAGGGGTGGTTAGATATATCTGTGTATTACAGACGAGACGAGTATTCTAAGGCTTGCCTTAAACTAGCCCGGTTACATGCTGGGTGTAACCTGGCTAGTTTAAGGCAAGTTTCAGGCATTTCTGCATTGACCGTCGGCACTACAGTATCTGCATATAAATTATATCTAAGGCCAAAAGAGATGACGTCACCAAGTGTGTTTAGAGAGAAAAGGAGAGGTCCCAGAACAGGGAACTGAGGTACACCGAGAACACGAGAGGAGAAAGAATCAATTATGATGCACTCAAGTCTTCACTAATGGTAAAATAAATAAATGTAATTAAATTCATCAAGAAAACATAGGGTTAAAACCCAAGAGGCGCTGGTATGCAGCGTTAAATCTTGCATCAATATGGGAAGATATATGATGCTACAATATCAGTGTTAATCATCATTTGGCCATATGTTCCCAATGTGTGGGTACATTGTTTCATACAGCCCATAAGTAATAAATGTATGGAATTTGCTTTCACAAATCAAAAATTCAAAGAAAGATATTACACTGACAGTATATGATGTTTATATATAGATATAGATATATATATATATATATATATATATATATATATCAAGGACAAACAAAAAAGAAAGCAGCGCCTACTTTAGGTATTAATGTGAATAAAGGTGTATAGATATAATATTAAGTGTAGGTAATAACTCTAATGGATATATATATATATATATATATATATATATATATATATATATAAATATTGAATATATATAAAAAAAATCTATACTAATTATATAGTGACAGAAGGTACAACTAGATGCCTAAGCAAACAATATAACCCAATCAATGAGTGAATAACAATAATCAATATTAAATAACAGATGAACATACAATAATTATCACAGTGAAAAAATAAAAAACAAAAAAAGCAAAAAAAGAGGGTAAAAACCAGTCCTCAAGATGATAGTCCAAAAATATAGATGGATGCTAATGAAAGGGGTCTCCGGCTGCTCTCTAAAGGACTAACCACGTCCATTGGGAATCTGCAGAAAAGAGAGAGGAGAGAGCGCACGCCCCATAGTGTAAAACCGAAAATTTATTGAGGGGAAGGGGGGTAAAAAATGCACTCACAAAGGTACAGAATAAAAGAGCATATCGTGATAATAATCACCACCATCCGGTAGCTGCACTCCGTTCTTGGGGAACCCCCGATCACGAACGGGATGAACCGCAGTCCTAGCAGATGTCCAGGGCCAGTGGATAGTGCTGCAACACGTTCCAGAGATCGTGAAGTGTATTTCCTTACTGGCAAGCCTCTATGGTGTTGGCGCTCAGATAGGTCTACTCCAGCGCTCCGTGATGACGTAGTGTCTCTGCGTCCTACGTGATGACGCTCCCTGACGCGTTACTATCTCTCTTTTCTATATATATATGTACTGTCAGTCTATATGCAGTTGGTAAGCATAGGGTTAAATATAGCTAAATTAAACAAGCCATGCTATAGTTCCTCCCTGTATTGTTGCAGTAGGGTCTGATATGTCAGATATCAAGTTCCAAGTGCGTTTAGATTAGTAATTCATATCAGAAAAAAAATCCTCAGAGACACACCAGTGTATGTGCTAATCATTCTCATTGTATGAATTGACGTGTATGAAATAGTGGCTATATCAGCATGTAAATGCCTATGAGACTTTAGCTAGTGGCTACCACCCAGGGCTTCACATCTATGTTACCTGTCTGGTACAGCTGTGCACAAATATGACCCAAGTAGCCAGATGAAACAAATAGTGTATCAAAAAGTATATACAGTATAATATAATCTCAACAGAGCCTATGGAGTAATTGAGGCTAGTAGCTACCACCGAGGGTTCCACATCATGGTTAACTGCCTGAGATAACTGTGCAAAATGAACATGCCCTATGTAACAGACTAAATGAGAAATTGTGCTGACGCAGATAAATGAAGCCAATAATGTGACGATGGAAGGCCATATACGGTAGACATCTATGCTTACCTCTTAGTGGTAACCTCAGTGGGTGCACATCTTTATTAACTAGCTGTTTGATCATCCCTTAATGAAGGTAATGCACGCCTTGTATCTAATACCTTGACTGAGACCTGCGTCTAAATCGCACTAGTGATGCAAAAATATCGACGTCGTCACCCGACGCACGTTTCGTTCATAGAGAACTTATTTGGGGGTACACCAACAGACAGATCAACAGAAGACGAAGATATGTTAGCAACAGATCGAAAATGTGTGATGGGAGAGGAATGATGAGAACGAAGATAGAGGTTTGTTGCGGATACCAAGTGAGGTTACAATATGAAGGTGAAGAGGGTGAACAGCAGTATCGAAGGCAGAAGAGATCGAGCAGGATTAGTAGGAAAAAATGACAATGGGATTTGGCTTCATGTAGATCATTGGCTACTTTAGTGAGCAGTCTTTGAGTGAGCTATACAAAAGCAAGAATGTAAAGGGTCTAGATAGTGTTCCTCCTTGTGGGTGCTCGAAGTGGTCCACTGGTGGAAACCAAAGGAGGAGTTTAATGAGTGAAGTCAAGATGCCCAGGAGACGGAGGAATCAATATGACATTTGAAGTCGCCCAGTAAAGAATAGGGGATTCAGAGGAGAGAAAGAAGGAAAGCCAGGATTTAAAGTGAGAGAGAAAAGAGGTGGTAGAGGCCGGGGTCTGTAGATTACTGCCACACGTAGAGACAGAGGGCAGAAAAACTGGACAGCATGAACCTCAAAGGAAGAGAAAGAAGCAGATGAGGGCACAGGGCAGAGCTATTGGCAACAGGAGGGGATGAGGAGACCTACCACTCCACCCGGTCATTGGGGCATGGAGTGTGAGAGAGAAACCACCATTGGAGACAGCAGTCTCCACAGCAGAGTCATGCTGTGAGAGCCAGGTTTCTTTTACAGGAAAGACGTGAAGAGAGCGATAACAGGTCATGTCCAACTAGAGCCTTGTTAGTCAGAGAGTGGACATTCCAGAGTGCAGAGGACACAATCTATGTCAATACTTATCTGACATGTAGTAACATCTGCCAGTAGTGTTGCCCGTGGCCCCTTCAGCAAATGTAATATATATATATCCCCGTTCTGTGTTATAGACCCTATTAATTATGCTGCTCTAATCTCGAATAACCGGACACTACGTATTAAATAGGGGTGTTCTTCTCATACCACATGTCTGTCATTAGACAGGGGCAAAGTTTTCGCAGAAATCCGTATCTGCTACTGATTTGCCCGTTCCTTTCAGCCGCGTAATGCCACGGATCAGTCTTAAAAAAGCAGATTCGTTTTTTATTTCTATCACCGAAAACTCTGTCTGATGAATTTGGAATCCGAATCTGCAAACAGAATTATTATGCGAAGAGTATGTAATTAGGGGTGTAGCCTTAGGTTTAAGCCATTGAGGTGTAGGCAGGTTTGGCTGTGGGGTGTTTAGGGCTGCTGCTGTAGTAGTACAAGTCAAACATTTATACATTATATACTTAATAAAGTGTGTTGCTTAACCATTAACCTTTGACTAACTGGACTGATTCCTATCCAATCTACCCCCTGTGCTGGTGCCTGTCTGGCCTCAGTAGCCTGGGATCTTCTTCTGTACTGATTCTGTGTCTATTATATAAATGATATATCATTGGCACTACCGCTGCCAGTTTCACAGCAACAACAGCAGCAGCAGCAACACCCAGGCAAAGAAATCAAGAGCAATGTGCAAAGTGCAAAGGTAGCACGGAGTATATTAAAATCACTCACTCATTTTTTTCTCTATTCTCTCTCTCGACAGACACAAACACACGAGAAGAGTCTATGAATGAGATAGACCATTAGGAGATTTTCTTGATTTATTGTAGAGTAATGATATACAGTACTGTTCAAATTTGTTGACTCTCAAAGGTTGAGACAGTTTATGCAATCGTTGGACCACCCCAAGCAGATAAGATTTCTCCAACATGGCGCTTCCAGAACTGTATTGCAAAGTTGTTGCGGCCTTTGCACAGTTCGAGGGAAGTTGGGTACATCTCACTACTGACTAGTGGTCATGGAGGCGGTAAGTATCTGATCATAACTGTACTTTGGATGTGTTCTATTGATAAACAAAAAAAGGGGGGTGAAAAAAAAAGTCAGCGTCTGCAGCAGCAATTGGAAAAAAAGAACTGCTCAAATAATTAAACACTAACAGAACAAAACCAGAACAAAAAAACAACGGTATGAACTATATAACTAATACTCTCCCTGCAGCTGGTTTGGATCTCTCACCCAGAGAGAAAATAGTAGATCGGAATGAACAAACCTAAAGCGCACAGGAGAGAAAAAAACAGAACATACCGTTGTGTATTCTGTAAAGATTGAAGAAAATTCCTACTGTGATGATCTACACTTACAGAGTTGATCTTGATTTGAGGCAGAATTGATATCCTAATCAGGCAAAGGAGGGTCCTTGATCCGCACCGGTCTTAAGGGGAAAAGCGAATCCAAACTGCTGGGCTCAGCTAGGTTCACCTCTCATTGGCAGACGTCCAATCAAGCATACATATGAGTGGGAAAAGCAAAACATATCATTGCGCAAAAAGTTTATTATAAATGTAGCGGTCATGTAAAATGGCTACAGTCATCTCTCCTGCTGACAGTAAGGCCTGGTAAGTTGTGGGCATGCCAGCAGTAATTATGGAGGTTTGCCCTCACACCCTGGTGGGGTGCCCTGTGTATGGATGGGAGTGGTCACATGCTCTGACTCCATGGTTAGTGATGTCAGAGGTGTGTCAGCTTCCAGAGTGTACATAAGGCACAGAACTGTGTCTAAGAGTTAGTTCTGGGGAGTTCTGCCAGAGTTCTATCTGAGTCCAGTTCTAGTAGTCTTGGGAGTTCTATTCAGTCATGGGTTAAGTGCAAGTTCTAGTAGATGGTTATGTTATAGTAATTGAAGAGGAGACTGTGTCCAGGGACCTGGCACAGGGCAGAGATCCCTGCGGGGATAGGGAATCCCTATTTAAGGAGAACTACACCTTTTAAAGGGAGGCACTGACTGAACATGAGTGGCTAGAAATCTACTGCGAGGGGCAGCTAGCCCACTCAGGCAATAAAGATGTTCTCAATCACAAACCCTCTCGTGTACATGTGTGGAGTGAATATACAGAGAGGAGCACCACGAAGGAGTTCCTCAACAGGACCATCCCCATGCGGACGCAGGGACCCTGATGAGGTGGAGGCGCTGCACTGGAACTAGGTGAGACTCAGCACACTACCTCAGCTGCCTGTCTGGACGGGTCCTCCCCACACACCATCATGCGGGAGACTCAGGAGTCCTGTTGCCAACAGGTGCACCACCAGACACTACCACACTGTAATGGGGGCCGGTTAGACCACAGGGGCCAATGTGAGATTGGGTGGGTCAGGCCGGTTCACAAATACCGTTACATTTGGAGGCGAGCTGCTGAGAGCAGATCTGTCATCAGGACAAGCTCTAGCTAGGCACACTGGGAAACAGGGAGAGAGTCTGCTGCCACTCTGTGCTGCGTAGGGACGGACCTAGGGGTGGTCAGGGGGCTGACGGGATATTGTCAGTTCGCAGGGACGACCTAGGGGCCTGAAAGGAGTGAGGGGTCTGGAGCCGGGCTATAGCTGACCGAGTCACCTTGAGGCAGTGCTAGTTGGTAGGACGCCAGAAGGGATAGCCTGTTAACGTGGTCAGGAATCCTGGAGAGGGTCTGCGCTAGGCTGACCAAGAGAGGTAGATGCCCCAAGTACTGCATGGCAGAGCCAGAGAACTCTAGCCCATTCCAGACACTTACCATAGGGAGCACAGACTGGGAGGAAGGAGAAACAGCAGACACTGAGAGAGTGAGCCTAGCCTGAGGTAGTGCAACATGAGTCCAGCCTAGATCAGGTACACAAGTGGTGGTGCATCTGAGCAATCTTTATTGTACTGGTGTGGAGGCTGCCCCGCAGAGCGGAGCCCCATGTACGATAATTGGTATGAGAGTGTGACAACCCAAAGAATGGAGGATCCGCGTGGTGCGGAGAACCCAAAATGGCGACCAGAGGCTGATGGGGAAGGCACCCGTGGCGTGCGCCCCACTGAAGAGCAAACTGTCGCTGAGTTGTCTTTAACCAATCTGCTCTGGAGTGGAGCGAAGGCCGTGGCTGCCCCGTTTCTGTCCTGTCTGGGACACCGAGGGGCCACCCTTGAAGAGTGTGAGGACATTGTGATAATTGGGGGAGAACCCCGCGAGGAGAGCAAACAAACTGACTTTTTGGGCTTAAAAGCCAACCAAAATGGCGGTTCCCGCTTGCTAGGGAAACCGCATGGGCCAGTCGCAGAGAAAATGGCTGATACAGAACTTGCAAAGAGCTGGCCGGGAATGGCGCGAACAGCAGAGCCCCGCCCTGATGGGGGGCATGGCGCGAAAGCTATGGCTGCGCCTTCATGGACAGTGACTCACTGTCAACCGCTTAGTCTTATGGGACCCTCCCCTGATTTCCACCAGGGGGAGTGACTTTCAATTATGGCCTGTGGGAATGCACCCACTGGGCCCAGGGACTGATATCCAGACGGCGCCACTACAAGAAGTAGTTCCGGCCGCGGAGGTAACGTGCAAAAAGGAGGGATATTTTGCACGAAAAGCAGCAGCTAGGAGAAGGCGGGAACTAGTCGCGGCCCAAGAATCCCACTCCGATGAGGAAATTGGCGCGAAAACGCAGACCGCGCCCACCAGGACTGAGAAAGGCGCGGCCTTAATTAAGGGGCATGATATTCCCCTGTGGGATCCGCCCATAATTGCAACCCCTGGGGGCGGGTTCCAGCTATGTCAGCGGAAGGAGGAGCCGAAGCAGGAAGTGGCTGGCCCAGAAGCTTCTACCGGTCAGTTGCGAGGAACCACTGACCCGGAGAGACCCATACTGAAAGATGTCCCCACAAAAAGAATGGCCTGCCCCTCCGCTGTGGGAACTATGGTCTCCACCCAGCCCTACTCAGTACCTGGCGGGCTACTAGTAGTAAGGGTGGCTAACACCGAGACGGTGGTCGGGCTCTGACTACAATGCGGGCTGCCCGGAGGCACTGTCAACACGGCGGCACGTTGCCCACATTGCGGGACATTATATTTGTGGCCCATGCCCACATTTATACCTATCCAACCTGCTGACCCCCCGGGGGATACGGCTAAGCGCTCCGCCCAGTCCCCTGGCGCACTGTGGATCAGCCGTGCGAGTCCCGGAGAAAGGGGACTGGAGTCGACCAAGTCGGCTGGGTCAGTGGCGACCGAGGCGGTCGGGTCACTCCCCGACCGCGCAGAGAAAAGACTTTCGCCACGCTCGGTGACCCCGAGATCAGGGAAGGGAGATTACTCCGACGAGGATCTCCGTGAACTAGCGGTGGCGAAATCGGGATCCAAGAGGGACCCAGGACGGACGACACCCCGTGGGGTGAGTGGCAGTCTGGAAAACAGGGCGTCCCCCGCAGATCGGCGAGCCGAGAGACGGAGTCCCGCCGTCCCAGGACCTGGCGGCGACGGGAGAGAGACGCCAACGCCCCTGCGGACTGGTAAGAGAAGCAGCCCCATCACTTACCTTGTCCCGGCAGACAGCGCAGCGGAGGAAGGGCCGTGCCAGGCCTGAGGCGCACGTGGAGAGACGTCATCACTTCCGGTGAAGACGACGGCGGAGCTTCCGGATGTCGTCATCGAAGAAGAGATACCGAATGGGGATCCGACCCGAGATGGCGGCGTTTCCGGTTCCGGGGAGGACATCACTTCCGGTGGCGACAGCGGAACCGCTGGGAACGATGCAGCGACGCTTCGGCGATCGGGGGAAGGTCCCCGATCACCTCCAAGGCCCAGGAGTTGGATGGGCGATCCGAGGACTGAGGAGGGTGAGGTATCCTCATTGGACCAGTCTCCGGACAGCCAGGAATGGGTCGTAACCCCGTGGGGTCCTATCACTCGCCCTTATGCCCCATCCCCTGGCCTAGATAAAGCCCCTGCCCCTGTCACCTGTTCCACGGGATCCCCGCCTAGCCTGGAACTTATGGACATATCTTTGGGGGGGAGGAGAGACGGACTGGGGAAAGACAGCGCAGTGGCGCTACGGAGGGCGATTCTCTGGGAGGGGGAGAGTTGAGAGTGGCCGCGGTAGGCCGGTGGTTGCCCCCTGCAGTTCCTGAACCGGTGAAAATGGCCCCAGGATCTTATAGGTGGTCTGTACCGCGATCTGAACGGTCATCGGGGGTATTTTCCCTGGAAGATGATAGGGAGTCGGGGGGGTCACATAGATTCCGAAAGCACCGTTGGTGGGCCCCACTATTCGAAGGGTACTCCGCATGGATGGACCGCACTCGGTTCCTCATCCGGCGAGAAGATGTAGTGGATTACTGGTGGGCTGCGGGAGAGTTCACACCTGAGCAAAGGGATAGAGAGTTGCAGGAGCGGTGGCTGCAGATTGAGCATAGGGAGATAGAACCCATGGGTCCTAGCATCCTGTCAGACCCCGTGGACCCTGATGAGCCCCTATCATGGGTGTTACCTGGGAGGGCCGGTAAGGCTGACCTGACCAGGATAAGTAGGGCCGAGCGGACCATAATGGCTCGTTATAAATCATCCCACGGGTTGGAGTACCCGTATGTCCCTGAGCCTCTTATGGATGAAATAGAGGAAAACAGAGGGAGGTGGCTTAGGGAGGCCATTGAAATGTATTTAGTCAGAAGAGGAAGTGCAGTGGTAGGGAAGAAGGCCGAGGAGCGGATAGAGCACTTAGTACGCATATGGGGCATAGGAAGGAACATTTACAAACATAGGGTGACATATAGGCCCGAGAGGGGACTGCCTAGGCACTATCATGTCACGGTCCTGGACATGGGCGGTAGAGAGGTTAAGAAACCTGACCCGAGTCACTATTATTAGGGGGTACTAATGCATTACGCGGGTTCGTGGCTGCTGGTCGGGGCGGGCTTGGCGGAATGTACTGTAGACATTTTGTTATGATACTATGAAAATTTGTATGTGAAGTTAACCTAATTATGTGTTGTGTTTCAGTGCTTCCTGGAAAAGGGTATACAAATTTAGGTCCCAGCGAGGACGATGGGATTCACCAGGGGGAGAATATAGCGGTCATGTAAAATGGCTACAGTCATCTCTCCTGCTGACAGTAAGGCCTGGTAAGTTGTGGGCATGCCAGCAGTAATTATGGAGGTTTGCCCTCACACCCTGGTGGGGTGCCCTGTGTATGGATGGGAGTGGTCACATGCTCTGACTCCATGGTTAGTGATGTCAGAGGTGTGTCAGCTTCCAGAGTGTACATAAGGCACAGCACTGTGTCTTAGAGTTAGTTCTGGGGAGTTCTGCCAGAGTTCTATCTGAGTCCAGTTCTAGTAGTCTTGGGAGTTCTATTCAGTCATGGGTTAAGTGCAAGTTCTAGTAGATGGTTATGTTATAGTAATTGAAGAGGAGACTGTGTCCAGGGACCTGGCACAGGGCAGAGATCCCTGCGGGGATAGGGAATCCCTATTTAAGGAGAACTACACCTTTTAAAGGGAGGCACTGACTGAACATGAGTGGCTAGAAATCTACTGCGAGGGGCAGCTAGCCCACTCAGGCAATAAAGATGTTCTCAATCACAAACCCTCTCGTGTACATGTGTGGAGTGAATGTACAGAGAGGAGCACCACGAAGGTGTTCCTCAACAGGACCATCCCCATGCGGACGCAGGGACCCTGATGAGGTGGAGGCGCTGCACTGGAACTAGGTGAGACTCAGCACACTACCTCAGCTGCCTGTCTGGACGGGTCCTCCCCACACACCATCATGCGGGAGACTCAGGAGTCCTGTTGCCAACAGGTGCACCACCAGACACTACCACACTGTAATGGGGGCCGGTGAGACCACAGGGGCCAATGTGAGATTGGGTGGGTCAGGCCGGTTCACAAATACCGTTACATAAACAAAACATTAAAAACATATGCACATCGCACTCACAATGTGTAGGTTAATTAGAGCAGAGGGAATCATCCACCGTGACTCAAAGGCTGTCCTGGCTCCATCATTCTCTGGTCTGGGAAACGTCCTGCGGTACTCTCAGCCAGCAGCTATGTAATTCCGCGTCACGTGGGAGCAAATCTCAACTTGCGAGATTTGGGCAGGATAGCAGTCTCTGTGGTATTTGGGATCCCCCAACTCTGTATGCCGTGGAGAACCTAGGGGTAGGTTTCTGAGGAAGCCATAGCGCTCGTGAGCAGTTATGAAGCTGGCATAAGCCAGATCCCTCTAATCTGTTTCCTTGAAAAAATATTAATTGATATGAAGTTTAATGGTGATGATAATGAAAATGATGATATGGTGGCAAATAAATTGCTTGAATACGTGATAAATGACCCCAGTGTTGTCAGTATCAAATAGAGATTAATAGATTCAGGCTACACTTTTAGACCTTCGCTTCAAAGACAGAATGAAATACTTTTTGCCCAATGGTAGTAAATTACCCGTGGCAAATTGCAAGGAGAAGCTAACTGATTGCGTCCAGGCACAGTTGGAAAAGGAGGAAAGGAAAGGAGGCCAATGAAGGTTCACAGAGGGCAGTCTCATTGGACATGTATTCTACTGTACACAGAAACGGACAACACGGTAGTCATCATCACCGCTTCTTCTCCAGCCTCAAGTCAAGATTTTGGCAGTGGTGTGGGTAGGGGGCGGGGGTGGTAGCGGTAGCAGTAACAGCTGCAGAAGTTGTGGTGGCCCATCACTATGGTAAATGCTCCATCTCTATGGCATGGTTCACACTAGTGCAGAAACGAAGAGACCTTTAATATTACTATTGTATAATGCTATGGACATTTAATTTTGCTCATAATAATAATTAACCTGTGAACACGACGTCCTCCCTCTTAACAGTTTTATATTTGTGTGAATCAATGTATTGCCCACTACAACTAATCTTAGTAGTAATGAGCGTTTGACTCAAACAGCCAATCAAATACTCTCATATGTCATCTAAAGTCTAAGTTCCTATAGGAAACAGAATGCTGGTGTAAGGGCGACAATTATAAAAACATACTTATACATAAATGGTTTCATGATAAACCTGAAACCATACATTTAAAATAAAAAAATAAAAAAAGTTTCCGTTCTGACCAACTATCTAATTTGTAATGAAGTATATGTCTAACTATATAGACAAATAAATATTACAATGTCAACATAATAAATTTACCAAATTTGCTAAGTATTAAATATACATATACAGGATAAAATGATAATTCTAACCAGTTAAAAAAATAATATGAAAGCAAAACAAGTACAGGTATGTACAGTACATAGACTGATTTTTCATAACAGGCTAGCCTAGCGCATGTGTTATCAATAATTATATGTTATCTACATAGAAAACCAGAAGAAACATATAAATATGATCTGTGTACATATATCCTCCCAGTAATTCTAACAACAAAGAAGACTATTAGTCTATTATCCAACCATTTAGCCCGAAATATCTCAATTTTTAGATTGTAACTATAATGTATATATTTAAATTCTTATAGAAAATGTCCCAGGGCCCATTCCGTATTTAAACTCTTTGAACTTAAAGTTTTTATTGTAAAGATCCAAAATATGTTAGTTCCCAACAGTTGAAAAGATTAAGCCTAAACCCTTCTCGTACAAGTACTGGGACATGTTCTATATCTATAAAAGAAAAATGGTCAATATGTTTATGAGAATACTCATGAAATTTTTTGAAAAATGAGTGTATAACATCCCTGAAGTCTCACATGTTCCATTATTCTGACTTGAGGGGGCAAATGGTTCTACCTACTAGCCTTTCCACATCCACATTGTAAGTAATAGATAAGTAATAGATGCATAACATGTATTGCAATTTATGAATGTGGTAATTTGGGGATGTTTTATATTTTTTTGAAACACATTTATAGGTCTCGAATACTTACAAATTTTTACAGTGACCACAACTAAAAGATCCTCTCGGAAGGGATTTAGTCGGAATAATAATAATAGCATGTTCTTGTATACCGCAGCTAGTTTTACGTAACACTTAATTAACAGAGACATCTTGCAGGCACAGGTCCCTGCCCCGTGGAGCTTACAATCTATTTATTGGTGCCTGAGGCAAAGGGAGATAAATTGACTTGCCCAAGGTCACAAGGAGCCAACACTGGGAATAGAAACAGGTTCCCCTGCTTCAAACTCAGTGCCAGTCAGTGTCTTTACTCACCGAGCCACTCCAGCTCAGAAGACCCCATGCTCCTGCTCAATAGTACCCAAATAAAAAATAATTACCTTAGCGGTAATTATTGCACTGCTAGAGCGTGGCTTTGAGCGGGCTCTGGGGGGCGGGAGAGCCTGGGGGAGGTGGGAGAGCAGGAGGGAGGGGGCGAGCCAGGAAAGCTGCTGCGGGCGGCTAGGCGGAACCCCTGGGTCTGCTCCATGGAGCCGCAGGGTTCCGAGAATCACTGCACTAAGGTAATGATTTTTTTTAGTGTGCGGGAGCAGGGGGTCTTCTGAGCTGAACAAAGTTGATTTTAGCCTCGGGGACCCCGTACTTCCCAAGATGGGGTGCCGGTATCTGCTTCAATGTGAAAATCCCATGGTCACGTGACCCCTGCTGTGTTAATCCGATGGGCCATTTCGTCTGCAAACGACCACCTCGGACCACCACGCAGTATAGTGCATGATTCACCCAGGTAAATGATCGGATAATGGCAGCTGCATCTGTATATTGAGTAATAAACATAGGACATTCAGTATTTTGTTTCTTATTCTGAAATAAATCTTTTACCCCCCCCCCCTGATTTCTCATATTTTCCAACAAAGCTGATCGATCAATCATATAAGCTTTGTTATATGCCTCCTCAATAACCTCTGGTTTGTAGCCCCGTGTTTGAAATGTCTTATATAAATCTTTTGATTGTGTCAAAAATAGATCGCTGCTAGAACAATTACGTCTCAATCCAAGAAACTGACCTTTAGGTATTCCATTTAACAATGGCTGTGGATGACCACCATCTGCTCTGAGAAATGTGTTATGAGAATTCTATTTATGAAATACATCTGTCTGTATTTGGTTCTCCATATCTATAACCAGAAGATCTAAATAATGAATATGATGCAAGTTATATTTATAAGTACAATGCAAATTAAATGTATTAATATTTGAAAAAATCCATAAAATTTGTCAAAGAATGTGCATCTCCATCCCAGATAATTATTAGATCGTCTATATAACGTTAGTAAAAGAATATTTTTTCTTGAAAAAGAATAGATGTGCCAAATATGTAAGAATATTCCCACCACCCCATAAATACATTTGCCTACGAAGCGGCACAAGATGTCCCCATTGCTGTGCCTCGTGTCTGTAAATAAAAAGTGCAATCAAATAAAAAAGAATTATGCATTAATACATTTTTTGTAGAATCTAAAATAAATGTGTTTTCTGCTGGGGACAAATCAGATTGTGCTAGAAGAGTCCTACTGCTGTTATCCCATGTTTGTGATTGATAATGGTGTATAGCGAAGTGACATCTAAAGTCTACCATGTGTCTTTTTTGAACCAAAGGCTCCAAAATGATTACGGCAAAACCTGAGTTCTACCTACTTCTTATAATACAGAGCTACTTTTGAACACAACCTACTCCTGTGACATAGGCTGAACAGCGGTGGGAGCCGCAGGTTCCTGAGGTATGCATACAACCGGGGTTGCAGCAGCCACAGTATTACGGCTACTCCCATAGCTGGTACTAGGAAAATACAATGGTACACCGACTGCTGCCCTTGATGTTCCGACCCTCACTGTCAACTGAGCCTGAAAGGGACAAACTCCTCCTCAGTCTCACAGCAGGAGTACGAGCACAGCTCCTCTTCCCCTGGCTGCTACCACTCATAATAAGAAAAAAAGAATTCAAACAAAAATAAAGCAAAAAATATTTTTTTTTCTTTTCATTTGTACTTCTCTCCCGCTTCCCTCACCACCCAGTCCCACACACCCTCTACCTTCACTCGCCACCCAGTCCCACACACCCTCTCTACCTTTGCTCAGCATGCAGTCCCACATGCCCTCTGCCTTCGCTCACCACCCAATCCCACACGCCCTCTGCCTTTGCTCACCACCCAATCCCAAACGCCCTTTCTTCATTCACCACCCAGTCCCACATACCGTCTACACCTTCGCTCACCACCCAGTCCCACACGCCCTCCCAACCTTCGCTCAGCACCCAGTCCCACACGCCCTCTCAACCTTCGCTCACCACCCAGTCCCACACGCCCTCTACCTTCGTTCACCACCCAGTCCCACATGCCCTCTGCTTTCACTCACTACTCAATCCCACATGCCTTCTGCCTTCGCTCACCACCCAATCCCACACGCCCACTCTCTTCATTCACCAAACAGTCCCACACGCCCTCTACGCTGGCTCACCACCTAGTCCCACACGCCCTCTACCTTCGCTCACCACCCAACCTCACACACCCTCTACCTTCGCTCAGAACCCAGTCCCACAAGCCCTCAACCTTCCCTTACCACCCAGTCCCAGATGCCCTCTCTCTTCCCTCACCAGAAAGTGTGTGAAAAACAGACAGGAAGTGGCAAAATAAATGTTTTCAGTTTCAGTCCAAGTAATCTGCGTAATGGATTCTGGAGGATTCTGGCCGTGGATTCCGCAGAAGTCACGCAGTCTGAATCCACCAGAGAATTTCACACGGCTTTAAGAGGGTGCAATCCGCCTCCAGATTTTATTGCACGGATAGTACCACACCCCTAAAGCTGGGGGGAAAAACAGTGCAACCGATTTTGACTGGTTCAGCCATCAAAATATGTCATCTCTAGACGAGAACAAACTGCTTTAGGGACTATTGTTTAAAGTAATAACTGTGCCTTACAGTTTGTTAAGCCTGTTATACAGAAAATAAAAATGCATGTCCTTACAGCTACTAGGTGGCAGAAAAAGAGCAGCAGGGGATATGTCGGCCACATTTCTTTACAGCTTTAACAAAATGAATAATGCATGCTCCTTACATTTGCCTTGAGTGCTTTGGCATCTGGATCAACAATTTCTATCAGCTACTGAATAATAAAAACAGAATACAAAACTACAGAAGCTCCAGATCACCTGGGCGAGTGTGACTAAACAACTCAGGTACCCTGCAACAACAGGTCAGTCAAATGTATTTCTCCTCTTACCATTATGATTCATGTATCATTTAGCAAATAAATAATACAAACCCTGGGAGCTTGAGACATAAGAAATAGCGAGGGGGGGTAGAAGGAGAGGGGAGGGGGGATAGAGGACAGGGTGGAGGGGGGGATAGAGGACAGGGTGGAGGGAGGGAGAGAGGGAGGAAGTGGAGGAGGGAGAAAAAGAGAGAGGGAGGGAGGAAAAGAGGGAGGGAGGAAAAGAGGGAGGGAGAAAAAGAGAGAGGGAGGGAGGAAAAGAAGGGGAGGGAGGGAGGAGGGGAGGGAAATAGGGAGGGAGGGAAATAGGGAGGGAGGGAAAGAGGGAAAGAGGGAGGAAAAGAGGGAGGGAGGAAAAGAGGGAGGGAGGGAAAGAGGGAGGGAGGGAAAGAGGGAGGGAGGGAAAGAGGGAGGGAGGAAGAAAAAGAGGGAGGGAGGAAAAGAGGGAGGGAGGAAAAGAGGGAGGGAGGGAAGAAAAGAGGGAGGGAGGGAGGAAAAGAGGGAGGGAGGGAGGAAAAGAGGGAGGGAGGAAAAGAGGGAGGGAGGAAAAGAGGGAGGGAGGAAGGAAAAGAGGGAGGGAGGAAGGAAAAGAGGGAGGGAGGAAAAGAGGGAGGGAGGGAGGAAAAGAGGGAGGGAGGGAGGAAAAGAGGGAGGGAGGGAGGAAAAGAGGGAGGGAGGGAGGAAAAGAGGGAGGGAGGAAGGAAAAGAGGGAGGGAGGGAAAGAGGGAGAGAGGGAAAGAGGGAGGGAGGAAGAAAAAGAGGGAGGGAGGGAGGAAAAGAGGGAGGGAGGGAGGGAGGAAAAGAGGGAGGGAGGGAGGAAAAGAGGGAGGGAGGAAGGAAAAGAGGGAGGGAGGAAAAGAGGGAGGGAGGTAAAGAGGGAGGGAGGGAGGGAGGGGGGAAAAGAGGGAGGGAGGGAGGAAAAGAGGGAGGGAGGAAGGAAAAGAGGGAGGGAGGGAAAGAGGGAGAGAGGAAAAGAGGGAGGGAGGGAGGAAAAGAGAGAGGGAGGGAGGAAAAGAGGGAGGGAGGGAGGAAAAGAGGGAGGGAGGGAGGAAAAGAGGGAGGGAGGAAGGAAAAGAGGGAGGGAGGGAGGGAGGAAGGAAAAGAGGGAGGGAGTGAGGAAGGAAAAGAGGGAGGGAGGGAGGAAAAGAGGGAGGGAAAGAGGGAGGGAGGGGGTAGGGAAAGAGGGAGGGGGGAGGGGTAGGGAAAGAGGGAGGAAAAGAGGGAGGGAGCTGCAAGGGTGTGGGGAAAACCCATGATTACTTCTGACAACCTACCCTTACTAGGGATTTCTGCCAGGAAGAGGGCAGACTTGTAGCCCAAAACCATCCAGGGCTAATATATATATAATGTACATATATACATTGGTATTATAACTGGATATTATTTGTGGTTATCGTCACCATAAAACACCATTACTTTTTCACTGTAACCCGTTGCATACATACATATATATATATATATATATATATATATATATAATCAAAAAATAAATAGATGATACCGTTCTGTGGCTAACGAAATGCTTTTATTTGTGCGAGCTTTCGAGATACACTGATCTCTTCTTCCGGCGATGTTGCAATGAATGAAGCAAGGATAACTTAAAAACAGTGTCTCTTGGAATGTTATCTGTGCTTGTCCTTCCCCCGTGTGGATGTGTTTTATGGCTAGAGGTGTCAAAGGGTAACGGAAAGCAAGTGAAGAAAGAGTGTGTATGTGTGTCAGTGTGAATAAAAATGAATGGAGAGCCCACAGTATAAACAGTGCTCTACACAAGGTGTGTGTGGAGTGAGAGGGATATAAATGGTGTGGGTGGGTGTGGAAATGTGAGAGTTTGTAGCACAACTAAAAGTGTGTGTGGATACTATGTGGATAGTATCCACACACACTTTTAGTTGTGCTACAAACTTTCACATTTCCACACCCACCCACACCATTTATATCCCTCTCACTCCACACACACCTTGTGTAGAGCACTGTTTATACTGTGGGCTCTCCATTCATTTTTATTCACACTGACACACATACACACTCTTTCTTCACTTGCTTTCCGTTACCCTTTGACACCTATAGCCATAAAACACATCCACACGGGGGAAGGACAAGCACAGATAACATTCCAAGAGACACTGTTTTTAAGTTATCCTTGCTTCATTCATTGTAACATCGCCGGAAGAAGAGATCAGTGTATCTCGAAAGCTCGCACAAATAAAAGCATTTCGTTAGCCACAGAACGGTATCATCTATTTATTTTTTGATTATTGAAGCTCGGCTAACACGGTACTGATACCTCTACATGTATATATATATATATATATATATATATATATATATATATATATAATTATATATAGCTACGGGTTACAGTGAAAAAGTAATGGTGTTTTATGGTGACGATAACCACAAATAATATCCAGTTATAATACCAATGTGATGAAGAACTCAATCTATATTCAATAGTAATAATGCGGGTATACCATTTAGTAGCTGGAGTATTAGCTCAGCTCTATTGGTGAACAGAACTTAGTTAGGTCCTAATAGTTATGTTTTTACCTTGATAGTGTTAGGGTGAACACCTGATATGAAGTATAGTAGCAATGAGAGGAATGAACCTCAGTGTGTGGCGCTACTAGCCCAGTAGACACGCATGCATCACGCGGAGGCATCCACACTAACACTTGATGTAGCGGAGTCCTGAGTATAAGGCTGCGGTCCCAGTAATGTCTGTGACACGCGCGCCCGGCGGGGGGGGGGGGGGGGGCGGCGCGTGTCACAGCGCTAACCGTGATCTGCGGTCTGACAAGTAGAGAGGAGCTTGCCACGAGAGGGGTGTGGTCGGGGATTTGCGGGGGCGTGGCCATTACGTCACGCGGCTGGTTCGCCCTCATTGGGTGAACCGCTGGTGGGGGCGTGGTCACGCCTCCGTCGCTAGGAGTAAACTCAATTTTATTGAGTTGTGAAAAACCCTGCCGCACGGCGCAGATGCACCTTCTGTGTGACGGTGCGTAGTGGGCCCAGCCCCATTGAGGGGCGGTGCTTACACGCACAGTGCACGCCGCGCCGTGCGCACAGGATGTACTGGGACCGCAGCCTAAAGCAGAAAGCTTTAGCTGTAGCGAATGAAGCCCATAGGCAATCACATAGGTATAGGGAAAAGCTGGCCACGGCGATCATGACGGGAACCAGCAGACCCCCGCAATGCCAGACCAAAACCCCTAGTGAAGGACAATAACGCAGCATACAGTTCAATGATAGGGGTACTCACATAATCAACCGCTGGTGAA
This sequence comes from Ascaphus truei, assembly GCF_040206685.1. Lineage (NCBI taxonomy): Eukaryota > Metazoa > Chordata > Amphibia > Anura > Ascaphidae > Ascaphus > Ascaphus truei. Next base: position 197,619,364 of record NC_134484.1, on the reverse strand, counting down.
TCGAAGACATCCAGTAGCAGCAGCGTGCATCCACAGGTAAGTGCAGGATAAGGAAAAAGGAAAACCGAGCACAGCAAAAAACGTGGAACTGGAGGCCAATAGAAAAAATAACAAAAACTTTATTGAAACATGCCTAGTTTAAAAAGAGAAACCTCTTTTTAAACTAGGCATGTTTCAATAAAGTTTTTGTTATTTTTTCTATTGGCCTCCAGTTCCACGTTTTTTGCTGTGCTCTCAGTTTTCCTTTTTCCTTATCCTGATATGAAGTATAGGATTCCCGTCTTGGCAGATACATAGCAGTATACCCATGGAGACTGTGATGGCAGATACAATAGATGTGTTAAAAAAAAGGTTGGACATCTTTTTAGAAAGGAAAGGTATACAGGGAAATACCAAATAAGTAAACATGAGAAGGATGTTGATCCAGGGAGTAATCTGACTGCCAATTTTTGGAGTCAGGAAGGAATTTGTTATCCCCTTATGAGATATATCATCCAATGATGTCACTAGGGTTTTTGTTTGCCTTCCTCTGGATCAATATATTGTAGGTATAGATATAGGATAAAGTATATGTTGCCTAAATTTAGCATAGGTTGAACTTGATGGACGCATGTCTTTTTTCAACCTCATCTACTATGTAACCAAGTAGTTGGCCTAATTAGCTGCTAATATAGCAGTCCATCAAAGAGAATTCAGGCAATGAGGTAAACCCATCAAGGTTATAGCAATCAACCAGCTGCTAGTTAGAGTCCAAAAATAAAATATTGCCAGTTTATATAGGCTATAGGTGTAATTGATATAATGTCCTTAGCAACCTTGACTGGAAACCATAATGAACCTCTAAAGTAAGCAGGTATACAGGTGGATAATATATCCAGAAGTAAGCTATGCCTGGTCTGAGATAATACTCCATCTACTAAATGGTATACCCACATTATAACTATTGAATATAGATTGGGTTCTTCATCTCATTAGTATTATAACTGGCTATTATTTTTGCTTATCTTCTCTCTATACTGACAATTCCCCCAGTGTTATTATACCATAAAACACCATTACTTTTTCACTGTAACCCTTGGCAATATACACACTTTTTAATTGAGTGTCATCACTGTATATATTAATTCACTTTTAAGTTCATGTTCTCCAATTTAACTATATTTTAGTTATATATGTATTAAAAGTTAATTTTTCAATTCTCATAATTAATCTCACATCACATGAGTGAAACATAGAGACTTTCCTTTTTTCAGTGCATATCCTGTAAATGCACCACATGCATCACTGACTCAATTAACACTAGCTGACCAAGGAGTATCCTATCTAATTACTATTGAAAAGCATAACATTACATTCAATAAAAAAAACATTGCAATAAATAATACAATAATCAGAACTAGGCCATTCAATTTATTGATCATCACTGTGACAACCTAGGCCATCAATGGGGGCCAAGATAGCTACATTGACCATCAATGTAGACCCTAAAGTAAATTAAATGTATTACTTACCCCTGCCAGGATTAAGGTAATCATCCTCATCCTTAGGGGCACTGAGACATAGATCTAATAAAGGGCCGATGCCCAACCATAAAAAATAAAACAATCCTAGCCCGATGGATTTTAATAAAAATTAAAACATAAAAACTACGCAAAATAATCCCTGCTCAATGGCACACAAATAAACCCATGCCAGACGGTAGAAAAATTAAAAAAAGTGACACTCATTTAAAATAGATCAAGGCCCATGGCCTTCTTCTAATGTGATGCCATCCTGGGTGAAGGTTGATGGATCCTCAACTTGCCCTGAAACAATGGATCCTTTCAAGATGTCTTTTTATTTTTTACCAAGATGTTGACTCAATCTTCTTATGGTAAAATAAGATGTCCCAGGTCTTATATAAGGCTTGTGATGTCACATTTGACCTGTCCCATGGCACATCCACCAATCCCATCGGCTGATGCACCAACGGATCCCATCACTTTTGACTGAGAATCAAATTGGTTCATGTACCATGTGAACCCCTACATTTAAGGTGACCCATCAGCAGCACAATAGGGAAAGAATCACTGGTTGTTTGATGTACCATGTGACTGGTCTAATGTAATGGCATAAGCCATATACTGGTATAAGGCCTGGGATGTCTCAATTGACAGCAAGACGACGATGAGTCAACATCCTGGAAGAAAAGAAAGAAGACATCTTTAAAGAAATCAAGAAAGGATCCATTGCTTTGGTTGAGGATCCATCAACCTTCACCCAGGATGGGATAACATTAGAAGAAGGCCATAGAGCCTTGATCTATTTTAGAGAGACACACACACACAAACACAGTACGGAGAACACCTTTCAGTCAAGACACACAGGGATTATTTAAAAACACATACACATTAAGGCCCAGATTAACCAAATAGTGCTCTTTCAAAAACAATGCTCCCAGACTGCATGACTTTGTCCTGCACTACCCTCTACATCAGGGGTAGCCAATTCTGGCCCTCAAGAGCTACCAACAGGTCAGGTTTTCAGGATATCCCTGCTTCAGCACAGGTGGCTCAATCAGTGGCTCAGTCGGAAACGATGAAGCAGCGATATTCTGAAAACCCGACCTCTTGGTTGCTCTTGAGGACTGGAGTTGACAACCCCTGCTCTAAATTGTTGCTTGACGTTATTATTGTGCACTCCTAATTGTGCAAACATAGAATACAGAATTAATTAATAAAGATGCAAACATATGGCAGTTTATTAGCATATATGTCTTTATAGCAAGGGTAAATCATAATACTTAAAAGTTAAAGAGAAGCCAATAACTTTCACATAAACCCCCTGGAATGTTCAAATTCAGTACTTGGTTGCCCAGAAGCTTATATAGCTGACAGCTTACCTATCAGTTTCTAGTGGCCTGAAGCAACAGCTCATTGAAAAGAATCCAGTGATCTAACGTTATGAAAATTCCCAGGGCACATGTATTTCTACTGCTTGAAAAAAAAGCTACCAAATTTAAATTCCAACTCACTCTTCATCTGCGTAAACTGCCTTTTCTTACATTATCTTAAGTAACTTCTGTTCTACTGAGAGGTATTTGAAGCAGGCTTGTATAAATTGCTGAGCACTACTGTTTCTGCAGAAGATTAAGAATTGTTTGATACAATGCACCAAATACATTTGACTTGGCGAACAAGTAAAAATAAATATACTGATTTTTCTTTTAACCTTCAGGCATAAGGCATAGGTGACAGAAAAACATTAAAACAGCAGATTAGCAAATACTGTAAAGTAGTTCTGGACTATAAACTGGGGCCAAAATTGTGTGCAAATCGATGTCAGCTTTACACTGACATTCCAATAAACTTTAAAATCAGCTTCCCTTTAAATAGCATTGGTTGTGAATATCTCTCCTCGCAAATCCACCAACTACTCCAGGCTTTAGGAGTAACCAATGTACCTTATATGCAGATGAATAGAATGTTGGGTGGATTACCCTGAAACGTTGTGTGGCTCAGGGCCCAGAGGAGAGCCACGAAACAGGCATTTTATTTTATTTATTGAATGTGGTGAGATAATTGATGAGTAGAAAGGGGTAGAAACCTTGCTGCTAAATCACAAATGTTAATAAGTGGAGGGGGTGCTACCTGGAAAATATCCTAGGATAATAAGCAATTGTACCAGGGGGTACGAGAGGTGCAAAGATCCCAAAGGCGGTGCACGCCTCCTCGTATATAGAAGTCGTTGTATAGGATAAAAATATATACTTTAATTGGGTATATTGAAATAAAATAAGGCACAGAATTGATATAGTAAGAAGTTTGCAGGACGGGGTGTTTCTCCTCTCGGCTAGTAGCGTAAGTAATGCGCTCCGTCCGCTGCTATACTGAGATCAGATAGAGGGCTAATTTAAATTACAGTCTTTAGTTTTTATTGATACAGTCGTAGTGACTACTGTCTCAGGATATATGCCTTAAAACACGGTGATACTGTTGCAGTAGGAAAAAATACTGGGCTGTATTCCAGGGAGCTGTATGTGTAGTACAGTATCTAATCCACTAACCATGGGAGTGGCAACTTTGTTGCATATAGGGAGAATAGAGATATCCTGCTAAATTGTAGCAACAAAGTGGATAAATAAGGAGTTTTACTGTGTGCTCAGTGTTGAAAAATGAGCTACAGCTGTGGGCAGGTTTTTTGCTGTGTAATTATAACAGCTAATCCTAGCTAATTGTTAGCACAGTTATTAATGGGGTAATACCAAAGTAAAGTGGTCATTTACTCCTTGATTCAGTAGTATAATTAATAAAATGTTCAGGTTTTGTTCCCCTAGTAAGACTGTTTGTAGACCGATGGTGACACTTCTGTGCTGCTAATGGGGATCATGCGTTCCTCTAGGCATGCGACGGACATTCTGAATGATTAAGTCCTAAAAGTGTCTCTGTGCATGCGCATAGATCCTTCTTTACTCCCACGGTAGCTGCTGTAGAATTTAAACCGGTTTAAATCCCCTAAGGTAAATCGTTAGTTTTGGAAAATGTGAGTGAGTCCTTTATACTTCAGAGACCATTCAAGTGTCACACCGCACAGTATGTATGTCTTTATTTATATAGTGCCATTAGTGTACATAGCGCTTCACATTAGTAATACATGTGACAATCATATAAATAACAAATAATACAGATAACAGATCATGGGAATAAGTGCTTCAGACATAAAAGTTACATTCGGGTGAGGAGTCCCTGCTCCGATGAGCTTACAATCTATTTGGTAGGTAGGAAAAACGTACAGAGACAGTAGGAGGGCATTCTGGTAAGTGCGTCTGCAGGGGGTCAAGCTTTATGTATTGTGTATATTATTAGCCACGGTGCTACTCATATGCTTCTTTAAGCAGGTGGGTCTTAAAGGTGGATAGAGAGGGTGCTAGTCGAGTATTGAGGGGAAGGGCATTCCAGAGGTGTGGGGCAGTCAGTGAGAAAGGTTTAAGGCAAGAGAGGGCTTTAGATACAATGGGGGTAGAGAGAAGGCATCCTTGAGCAGATTGCAAGAGTCGGGATGGTGCATATCGAGAAATTAGGGCTGAGATGTAAGGAGGGGCAGAAGAGTGTAAAGCTTTAAAAGTGAGGAGGAGAATTGAGTGCAAAATGCAGGATTTGATAGGAAGCCAGGAGAGTGATTTCAGCAGGGGAGACACTGAGAAAGATTTAAGAAAGAGTAGAGTGATTCTGGCAGCCGCGTTTAGGATAGATTGTAGGGGAGATAGGTGTGAGGCAGGAAGGCCGGACAGCAGGAGGTTACGAGCAACAGAGGAAAGGGCGTATCTTTGTTATATTGCGGAGGAAAAAGTGACCGATTTTAGATCTGTTTTGAATGTGAGAGAATGTGAGAGAGAAGTCGAGTGTGATCCCTAGGCAGCGTGCTTGGGCTACTGGGTGAATGAGAGCACTTCCAACAGTAATGTGGAAGTAGGTAGTAGGGCCAAGTTTGGGAGGAAGAATGAGAAGCTATTTTTGCCATGCTAAGTTTAAGTCATCGGAGGTCCATCCAGGATGATATCGCAGAGAGACATTCAGAAACTTTGGTCTGTACAGCAGGTGTAAGGTCAGGGGTTGAAAAGTAAATTTGTGTGTCGTAAGCATGGAGGTGATATTTAAACCCAACAGATGTGATTAGCTCACCTAGAGAAAGTGTGTACAGAGAAAAGAGAAGAGGTCCCAGGACAGAGCCCTGTGGTACCTCCACAGAGAGATCAATAGAGGAGGAGGTGTTAGCAGAAGAGACACTGAAAGTACGATGGGAGAGGTAAGAGGAGATCCAGGATAGAACTTTTTTAGGAATACCAAGAGTATGGAGAATGTGAAGGAGAAGAGGGTGGTCAACGGTGTCAAATGCTGCTGTAGTCAAGTCATATGAGCAGAGTGTAATGACCTCTGTCTTCGGCAGCATGGAGGTCATTAGTTATTTTAGTGAGGGCTGTTTCAGTGGAGTGAGCAGTGCGGAAGCCAGATGGTAGAGGGTATAGGAAAGGTGTTGAGAAAGTGGAGCAAGCGAGAAAACACAAGGCGTTCAAGGAGTTTAGAGGCAAAAGGCAGGAGGGAGACAGGTCGAAAGATAGAAAGACAGGTAGGGTCATGCTATTTTGAGTAATGATATAACTGTTGCATGTTTGAAGGATGAGGGAAAGGTACCAGAATAGAGGGAGGAGTTACAAATGTGTGTGAGGATAGTGATTAAAGTAGGAGCAAGAGGTTGTAGGAGATGGGAGGGAATGGGGTAAAGAGGGCAAGTGGTAGAGGGAGAATAGGAAATCAGCAGAGACATCCTCCACTGAGACAGCAGAAAAAGAGAGTCAAGGAAGGCAGGAGGAAAGTTAGGAAGCGGTATAGGATGGGAGGAGGAAACAGAGGGGATGTTCTTCTGTATGGATTACACCTTTTCCTTAAAATAGTCAGCAGTCCTGAGGTGAGATGGAGGAAGAAGAGGCAGCAGAGGGTGGTTTGAGTAGAGAGTCAAAGACAGAAAAGAGCTGGCATGGGTTAGACGTGTGCGTGTTGATTAGTGAAGAAATGTAGGTTTGTTTAGCCTGAGAGAGGGCAGAGTTGAAATAAGATAGCATACATTTGTAGTGAAGGAAGTCTGCGATAGTGTGGGATTTCTCCAGAGGCGTTCAGAGGAACGAGTGGGGTAACACAGCGTGCGTGTGTGGGAATTTAGCCAGGGTCTGGGTTTGAAGGGCGAGGACGAAAGAGAGGGATTGGGCATGTGGATCAAGAGAGGAGGATAAGGAAGAGTTGTAGTTCCTGACCAGGTTGTCAAGGTCTGGAGCAGAACAGAGAAAGGAGAGGGAGGAGCATAAAGTGGAATCAAAGGCTGGTGGGTTAATAGAGTGCAGGTTTCTGCAGAAGCAAGGGATAGATGGAGATGGAGAAGGGGACAAACGAGATAGAGAAAATGAGATGGTGATGGTCAGAGAGAGAAAAAGGAGGAAATAAGAGCAATCAGAGAGAGAAAAGTTTTTAATGAAAACAAGGTCTAGGTAATGGCCAACCTTGTGGGTGGTGGCTGCAGTCCACTGTTGAAGGCCAAAAGAAGAGGTTAGAGAGAAAAAGCGGGAAGCCCAAGGGAGAGAGGGGTCATCAATGTTGCAGTTGAAGTCCCCAAGGAGAAGAACAGGAGAGTCTAAGGAGAGAAAGAAAGAGAGCCAGGATTCAAAGTGAGAGAGCAAGGCAGAAGGGGGATGCATAGAGGTAGGTGGGCGATAGATGACCGCCACATGGACAGGGAGAGGAGAAGATTTGGACAGTGTGAGCCTCAAAAAGGAGGGAAAAGCAAGTGAGGGAGGAATAGGAAGGGTTCGGTAACGGCAGATAGAGAAGAGCAGGAGCCCTACATTAAAGTTAAAGTGACTCCTGCTTTTCCACTTTTCATGTTCCCTTTGCCCCAGATATGTGCTACGTGAAGGTGAAAGAAAACGGCGCTAACTCTATTAGTGTACACTAATAATATACAGTGAATATTTTGACCAAATCAATTAATTGTTAAACAGTGATATTGTGTTCAAATAACGTGATAATATTATTGAAAGGTTCAAACCCCCTGCTCAAACCCAGCTGGTGGGGACTGGTTTCGCTAGTCCCACAAATCGTCACTCTCCAGTTGTAATCCAGGTGATAGGGTCTCCAGCTCTCACTTTGCTGCGGAGCTGAGAGCTGGAGACCCTATCACCTGGTGGGAATACCTGCACAGCAGAGACCATTGAGTGTCAAAACCGCTTGATTTTGACTTACATCTTGTAAGTAGACATCACATATGAGCCAAGAAAGAACGCAGAATTTATATCACTTGAATTTTATTGTCTGCACTTAGATTGTTTATCTTGTTTTATGTTCTTTTCCCTTCATGCTCCCCCCTGGATTACAACTGGAGAGTGACCCTTTGCCCCAGATTCATGAAACTTTATGAGTGTAAATTTTCGGTGGGATATTTGGGTAGAAATGCAATGGTTTGGGTTGCAGGAGTTCGGGGGGCAAAGTTACTGGTAGTCTCCTAATTCTCCCCGGCGTGCAGGCATGATTTGCCGGTACGCAGCTTGAATTACACCGGGGCTGCCCAGTGTCCCCCAGACTCCTGGTTTTCGAACCCAGATATCCCAGTCCTATTTCCCTCACAGATATGGGTCTCCCCAAGGCATATCTTGTATTAAACCATATTTTTATTGTGTTGATGCATTTACTATAAATGTCTACTCAGTCAGCCCGGGCATCCATTTAGGTGCCAGGAAGTCTAGATAGACATAAGAATTCAAAGAGGAGACAGGATGTTGAGAGGTGTCGTGGTGCTAAGTGGCCGGGGCAGGGCGGAGTACTGAGTCCAGAGAACAGAGACCCCCTGCAGGGAGTAGATTCTGGTCTGCCAGACTCAGTGGAGCCTGCCCAGTAGGTGGCAATGGGTTGACTGGGGGAAGCCGCAGAATGTCGGCACGTTTCCCATTGGTCAATCCGTATGTCCAATCCATGGGGCATCTCAAGCCAGCTTTGCACACCCTCTCCTCTGACGTCAGCCAAAGGACGAGCCCCTATTCCTATTGGCAAGTGGGAGGAAATTCCCATGCTCTAATTGGTCGCTCCTCCTTCCTCCATGCTGAACATAGAACAGCGGAGGGTATGTAAGGAGGTAGCCGATTCAGAGAACCAAAACATCTAGTGTTTTGTGTCAATGAAGCTAGGGCAGGCTTTTCAAAGTTGCTCTGTCACGAATAGCAGAACTTCGATTTGAAGCAAGGATAGTCTGCCCTGCAGAGACTAAGTCAGGCGTCAGGACAAAGTTCTGAGAATTTAACGTAGCGGTCGTGGCTAGGATCTTTAGCCGAAAAGAGGACCAGGAAGCCCGGGTGTATAACCCGGTCAGGGTAAGTATTCTGAAGCAGGTGCCCTGCACCTATTTGAGCCTAGATTTCACCCCCCAGTAAGTGTGTATTTCATCTGTATTTTGTGTGTTCATTATGTGTACGTGGGTTTACCCGAATAAACTTCATTTTGTTCTACTGCCTTGTTTTGCCTAGTGAATAATCCCGGTTGAAAGGTTTTAAAAGTCCTGGTCACCCGTGACACTGGTTAATTGTTTGTAGATGCAATTAACCAGCTCCCTGCTGGACTAATCAGTCCAATACAGACTTTATATTGAAGCAATTTTAGACAGGGGTTAATGCCCTGTCACATACCTACCCTGTTTGTGGGTAGCTCGGGCTATCCATGGCTGAAGCCCATTCCTCCACTCTCACTCAAGATGTACCTGCGGCTCGAATGAGAATGGGTGGAGGGAGACACCCGCAGTCCTGCTGGGATTGGAGTCCTATCTTCAGGTAACCAGCGTCTCTTCCAGAAGGTGCTTGAAATCAGCATGCTTTAGTCTCTCGAGGAGGACTTTTCCCAAGCATAGTCTTTCCATGATGCGCTTAGCTTCCTCACCTCCGCAGAGGACTCTTCGCTCAAGCTACTCTTTTACCAAGTCTTCTTTTAAACGCTTGGTTACAAGTTTTTCCATGTGCCAGACGATCTTTTGTTCCCGGAGACTAGTGTGACCACCTGTATTGGGATCAGTATCAATGATCGCGGGTGGATCAACCTGAACTGAGTTTTTATACACTCTGATAGACCACTGTGGCATCTCTGTTCAGTAGTCAGTAGGCTGACCGATACTTCAATGTGTGGAGAAATCCCAAATAATGTCTGGCTATCTCTGCTATAGGAACGTGGAGAAAAGTAGAGCACTGCCAAAAAAGGAAATCAAATAGGGCAGGGGCAAAAATAAAGATTATTTATTGGGCATATGAGCCAAAAAGGACAAACACACTAGTTAAAAAAACTCTGACGCGTTTCCCGCCGTGGAGGCGCTTTATCAATGCTCTACTTTTCTCCACGTTCCTGTTTCTCTACCAGAGTATAGCAGCACGCCACGGTACTATTATTGCAGATCAGCAGTCACCATCTAGAGGATTTCCTCTTCAAGCTGCAGAGTGGATCGGGTTTCCAGCCAGTGTGTAGCCGACAACCCAGCCCCTCACCTGCACCGGGAACGTAACACAGCTGACTGAGACAACACAGAGGAGTGGATCGTCCTCCTTCCTTCAACAAGCAGTCACCCCCCTGACAGCACCGGACCGGTACATCGCAGGAGATTCATCTGGCACCCGGTAAGGCGGCGGGAGACTCTGCTTGCAGGTCTCTACTACCATCAGCTTGTCCCTACATACCGGGTTGCCGCACGTTCGATTGAGGAGGTTTTTAGCCCATCTGTCATCAGGGGGGGGTGTGTGCAATCGGCTTGGTTGGAACTTTTCCCCGGTTTTACACAGGTGAGGTGGGGGTTATTCAGGCCCACACACACCATCGGCATTACCCACGGGACACTCATAAAACGCTTTATTCTTTATACCGGCTCATCCAGGCACTTTTTCTTAGTACACAGCTCCAGACGGCACTCCTCACTCGATTGTAGGGTGCAGGGGATCTCTCCTCATCTGATGTCAAGCTGGTAGTTGTGGAAGCCGTCTCCCTCTCACTCAAGACGGGGCAGGTCTCAGTCTCTGCTGCCGGATAGTCCTGGAACATCGATCCTCATCAGCGTGTAGCAGCCTCCGCTCACATCCGCATCCAAGCACGTTAGTCACGTGTCGCTACTCCTCCATGGAGCGCCCGATAGTGACGTCACAGTCCGGTCGCACTCTTCTACGAACCGCCTGCAAGGGCTCACTCAGTGCGGTGTAGCGAAGGATACACGCGGCTTCTTGGGAAGATGTAATAGGCACACAGTCTTGCGTGAAACGGGGAAACACTTGCGGAGTGTTAACACCAACAAGAGGGTAATAAAAACGAGCACTGACACCCTCCAACGCGTTTCGTAACTCGTGGTTACTTCTTCAGGGAACGTATGCAGATGGGGGGGGGGGGTTTACACATATATATACACCCACTAATTAATCAATTAGATTTCATGGTGTCAAGTTGCTGCTCAAAACATTAAAGGTGCAGTGACTAGCTCATTCAAAAGCTGCAATACAATGATGTCAAATGAAAAAACAAAATGTCTAGTACAATCTTTATACAATCAACAATAAAATACAATTCATAAAAACAGATATATATCCTAAAATCGAACAGTAAGTATCTGAAAGAGATAAAACAAGTTTAAAGACATGCATGATTCGTAGCAATTCAGCATATATAAACAGGAGCAGAAGAACACAACTAATACAAAGACCAGATATCTATATCTTCATTTAACCCCTTAGGGGATAGGGAGTTGATTTGATAAATCCAGAATGTTTCTTGGTATGAGAGACTCTTAGTTCTATCTCCTCCCCTTCTTGCCCTAGGGACCACTTTGATACCTTTAAACATTAATTTAGACGGGTCTTTGTTATGATGTGATGCAAAGTGGCGAGAAACACTATGTTTCTCATAACCTGCTTTGATGTTTCTAATATGCTCCTGTATCCTGATTTTAAGGCATCTTTTGGTGCGACCTACATATTGTAGGCCGCATTCACAATTAATCATGTAGACCACATGGGTCGAATTACAATTTATAAAAGAGTCAATAGCAAAGATTTCATTTGTGGTAAAGGATTTAAAAGTTTTTCTCTCTGGATGTAAATACCTACAAATAGAGCACTTCCCACATTGGTAATTTCCTAAGGGTTTATCCCCAAGCCAGATTTTTGTAATTGGCTTTGTGCGGGCAGAGCCCACATCACTGGGTGCTAGTGCATTCTTTAAGTTTTTGGCCCTTCTGTAACTGAATTTAGGAAAATCAGATATATGATTATTTAGTACTGGATCGGAACTTAGAATTGCCCAATGTTTTCTTATTATGCTTTAAATTTTCTTGTTCATTGAGTTAAATGTAGTAACAAAAGGTATTTCCAGCACATTACTTTGTCCTCTATGTGATTCCTTATTTCTTGGGATTAGCATCAGCTGTCTATCCATAGATCGGACTGCATCTAGATCTCTAGTTAAACTAGTACTAGAGTACCCTCTCTCCAAAAATTTGTCAAATAATGCTTTAGATTGTATCTCAAAATCTTGTTCCCCACTACAGTTTCGCTTAACGCGAATAAATTGGCCCTTGGGTGGTTTGTGGTTGCTATTAGCCATTAGAATGTTATTGGCATCGATTTCTTTGAAATAAACTTTTGTTGAAACATTCCCATTGTCCAATGCTGTTAATGTACAGGTTTGCGTCAGTGGGAACTACAGAACATCTGGACTAATAACCCATACAGCCAACAAATTATTCTTTGGCGTCGTTACATAGACGATATCCTGTGTGTATGGGAAGGGGATGAGGTGTCTGTCTGCTCCTTTCTCTCCTATCTGAATACTAACGATAGAAATTTGATTTTTACACATGTATCGAACCCACAGAGTATTAACTATTTAGATCTTCAATTAACAGCATTGGACAATGGGAATGTTTCAACAAAAGTTTATTTCAAAGAAATCGATGCCAATAACATTCTAATGGCTAATAGCAACCACAAAAAATCGTGGATCACGAACATTCCCAAGGGCCAATTTATTCGCGTTAAGCGAAACTGTAGTGGGGAACAAGATTTTGAGATACAATCTAAAGCATTATTTGACAAATTTTTGGAGAGAGGGTACTCTAGTACTAGTTTAACTAGAGATCTAGATGCAGTCCGATCTATGGATAGACAGCTGATGCTAATCCCAAGAAATAAGGAATCTCATAGAGGACAAAGTAATGTGCTGGAAATACCTTTTGTTACTACATTTAACTCAATGAACAAGAAAATTGAAAGCATAATAAGAAAACATTGGGCAATTCTAAGTTCCGATCCAGTACTAAATAATCATATATCTGATTTTCCTAAATTCAGTTACAGAAGGGCCAAAAACTTAAAGAATGCACTAGCACCCAGTGATGTGGGCTCTGCCCGCACAAAGCCAATTACAAAAATCTGGCTTGGGGATAAACCCTTAGGAAATTACCAATGTGGGAAGTGCTCTATTTGTAGGTATTTACATCCAGAGAGAAAAACTTTTAAATCCTTTACCACAAATGAAATCTTTGCTATTGACTCTTTTATAAATTGTAATTCGACCCATGTGGTCTACATGATTAATTGTGAATGCGGCCTACAATATGTAGGTCGCACCAAAAGATGCCTTAAAATCAGGATACAGGAGCATATTAGAAACATCAAAGCAGGTTATGAGAAACATAGTGTTTCTCGCCACTTTGCATCACATCATAACAAAGACCCGTCTAAATTAATGTTTAAAGGTATCAAAGTGGTCCCTAGGGCAAGAAGGGGAGGAGATAGAACTAAGAGTCTCTCATACCAAGAAACATTCTGGATTTATCAAATCAACTCCCTATCCCCTAAGGGGTTAAATGAAGATATAGATATCTGGTCTTTGTATTAGTTGTGTTCTTCTGCTCCTGTTTATATATGCTGAATTGCTACGAATCATGCATGTCTTTAAACTTGTTTTATCTCTTTCAGATACTTACTGTTCGATTTTAGGATATATATCTGTTTTTATGAATTGTATTTTATTGTTGATTGTATAAAGATTGTACTAGACATTTTGTTTTTTCATTTGACATCATTGTATTGCAGCTTTTGAATGAGCTAGTCACTGCACCTTTAATGTTTTGAGCAGCAACTTGACACCATGAAATCTAATTGATTAATTAGTGGGTGTATATATATGTGTAAACCCCCCCCCCCCCATCTGCATACGTTCCCTGAAGAAGTAACCACGAGTTACGAAACGCGTTGGAGGGTGTCAGTGCTCGTTTTTATTACCCTCTTGTTGGTGTTAACACTCCGCAAGTGTTTCCCCGTTTCACGCAAGACTGTGTGCCTATTACATCTTCCCAAGAAGCCGCGTGTATCCTTCGCTACACCGCACTGAGTGAGCCCTTGCAGGCGGTTCGTAGAAGAGTGCGACCGGACTGTGACGTCACTATCGGGCGCTCCATGGAGGAGTAGCGACACGTGACTAACGTGCTTGGATGCGGATGTGAGCGGAGGCTGCTACACGCTGATGAGGATCGATGTTCCAGGACTATCCGGCAGCAGAGACTGAGACCTGCCCCGTCTTGAGTGAGAGGGAGACGGCTTCCACAACTACCAGCTTGACATCAGATGAGGAGAGATCCCCTGCACCCTACAATCGAGTGAGGAGTGCCGTCTGGAGCTGTGTACTGGTGTGGTATACCCAATTACCAACTGCTCATATTTTACTCTATTGATGTACGCAGATTATATATATTTTTATAAGTAAACTTAAATTTTTATTGTACTTCACTATGTGCGTTGTGCGCCTTGTTTTTTTGTCTCTTCCATAGCTCTAGGGGTGTTGGGACACCCCCAAGAAGGGCTGCAGACGCACCATATGTGACTTTTCCACATTCAAGGTTGAATTTTTCTGATTATATTATCACTGTGCACTGCATATTGCTTATTGTGTTTCACTAATTATTAGCTGCGCACCAATCACTTATTTGTTCATCACTTTTTCTTAGTACCTTATTTATACCTTGCGCATTTGGAGCACCACTTGGGGGTTCTCCCCCTTTTTCTACTTGGACAATCTCTGCTATAGTAGCACCGTTTTGAAGCTCCTTCAGTACCAGGAGTTCCTAGTCAACATCTTTATCATCCATCACGGGCTTATCTGTAACAAGCACGACCCCCTTATCAGTAGAGAGGTCATTTGCGTTTGCTTCAGGGTACTTGCTGTACATTTCAATACATCAATTTGGTTGTAGTTCTCCTGACACCTAACTGTTATCTGTGGCCACTCTTTTTTCAAAGGAATTAATGACAAGTCTTGTTGCAAGTTTTTTTATTGAGGTCCACGAATACATACCGAGTTTTGTACTTGGTAACAACAGGAGTCTGGAATTTAGCTTGGGATTCCGATAACCACCTGAAGTGAGAACATTTATCTGCAGTGGTCTAAGATGAAATGTGGACCAAAGAATTATATCCATGACTTAGCTGAGAAGACGTATAAGATGCATGAATAGAGCCTTTAATGGTTTTCTGAGTTGTCTGAAAAATCGGACTTCCCAAATAATCAAGTGAACCTTTGGTGGAAGAAGTGACACCAGGCTTTCTCATGTATTTAACAAGACAAGAAACTGAAGAATTTCAGCTGGCACAAGCCTGCTTTTCTTTAGGATGATGATCCAACCATGGTCTTCCAGTACATTGTGCACTATACGCACATGATCTTTGGCAACCGGTTTGATGGGCGGTGATCGCCAATAGTACAAATATTGAACGCTGACCGGCTCTGGACCATGACCCAGTGACCTTCAGGGTCTTTGCTTTTTGGTGGTCCCCCTATTAGAAAGTTGTTTAGGTTGATCCCGAACTTAGTGTCGATGGTGCAGAACTCCATTCCAATAATAGGCTCATCCTGGTTTATAGGATTTTGTTTCCTGGAAAATTCATACTGGTGATCTGATAGTGGATGGACAAACTCTTCTCTGCTGGGTCTGCAAGTGACCTTTTCCTCAAGTCAGTCTAATGTTCCCCAAAGTAGTATCTACCTGCAAAAGGCAACAAAACTAACCTACTTTTAGACAAGGCACCTGCTGCCCACGATTGAAGACATAATGCTCTTCTTGCTGCTCTGGAATATGCTGATGACTTTGCAGCTAGTCTAATGATATCAATTGAGGTGTCACCAAAAAATCAATCAAATCTTTTATATTCAGAAAGTCTTTTAGCAACTTCTGTGTTGATGTTCATGCCTCAATCCTATCTTCAAGATTGGAAATCCAAATTCTGACCGTTTTTGAGATACAGGTTATTGCTGTTGCTGGCATCAATGTCTTGCTAATAGCTGAATATTGCTTGTACAGGACACCTATTCTACGTTCAATAGGACCCCAAAAAGATGCTAATCCTCCAGAGGAATCGCTGTATTTCTTGCCAATTTGGCGATCTACCTTCGACAGGATTACCCAATCACTGGTATCCTCTTCTTTGAATGGGTATATTTTGGGTATATTAATGTCTTAGTCATTGCATGCAGCGGTGTGACGTCATCGGCCTCCGAACTCCCGAGGAGAACACCATGCAGCTCACAGAGGAGATCAAGGGGGAAGACGCCCCAGCGCTGCGAGCAGGACTGTGAGCAGTGTATGCAGCTAACCATGGCAGTGTAAGGATCAGGGAGTCATGCCGCCCTCCGCACGCTCCAGCCTTACCTCGGACTGCAATCAGGGCTTCCGCTCCCTGCGACCCATCCTCGGGACCCGCGTCTGCCGTCAGCGGCAATGCGCGCAGGCGTGCCTCCAACACGCCGCCTAGTACTGAAGGGGAGGGCCCGCGCATGGACAGCACCGGCACACGCACAGCGCACTTAAGATCTACCTCCACTGAACTCATCTGCTGTTCTGCCAGCACATGTCTCCTGCACCGCTACACCCAATCTCCACTTGCACCAAGGACTCGCCTCCGCTCCGCCTCTCCTCTCATTGGTCCCTCTTCCTCATATATGCTCAGCTTTGTCACTGGCACATTGGCTGAGCATAATCATAGTTGCGTTGTGTTTACCTCTTTTCTGCCTCCACAGTCTTGACTTGTCTTGCTGTTCCTCGCTCTGTGTACCGACCCGGCTTCGCTTTTTGACTCCGTTCTTCCGTACTCCTGACCCCAGCTATCTATGACAATCCCTGCACCTCTCCAACCCTGACCTTGGCACTTGGACCACTACCATCCTCACCTCTCCAACCCAGACCACGGCTAATAGTACTTGCAACTATCCGTACCTCTCCAACCCAGACCCTGGCAAGTATATCGACTATCCGTACCTCTCCAACCCCGACCCGGCTACCTCGACCAACCTACACTCCAGACGCGCCATCATGGCTGTGAGTGGTGTTTCTATCCATTCCCACCTCAGTCCTGCCTTGCCTTGTTTGTGGTGATCACACAGTGACAGACGGCTAGAAAGCTGGTAAGTTAAGGGGAAGGAATGGAAAGCACCTCCTTCTCCCAACAGGATAACATGAAAGCAGCCCAAAAGAAAGATAAAACAAAATTGTCAAAAACTTTAATTAAAACAGACCGGCAGGGAACCTACAGACGTCCTTCCCTCAGCTAAGGTGGGACAAGAATAACTGACCTAGTATGAGAGACGCCACTTTACAGGGTGGTAATAAAATCTTGTCCTACTCTATAGATTCTTGAGCAATCTTCTTTCTATTTATATTGTATTGTATGTCTTTATTTATATAGCGCCATTAATGTACATAGCGCTTCACAGCAGTAATACATGTGGTAATCAAATAAATAACAGATAATATAAATAACAGATCATGGGAATAAGTGCTTTAGACATTAAGGAAGAGGAGTCCCTGCTCCGAGGAGCCTACAGTCTAATTAATACCATTAGAATTGAATGTCAGCGCTCCTTTCTCTTTCGTTTTCAACACCTGCCATTTTAAATGTCATGCAAACTCAGCAATAGATTAATAAAACTTTGCAGCATTCTGGTTGGTACAATAAAAGCACACGTGTTTTTTCCACATGGCACTCGAGGTTAGTCAGAGGCACCCAGGCCCTGGGTTACACTGTACCCTGGTTGAGAAACAGCATTACTGTATAAGCACATTAGGACAAAATAAGAAGACATGTTGGTATAGCCTTCCTTTGCTCATGATTCAATTTTCAGGCAGTAAAGTATAATTTTTGCAGTACAATGTTCTCTACTTCACCTTCAAATTGATTTTATGCATAATAGGCTATTAGAGGTTTGCTGCAACATATTGTCAATATTTTTTTAATGCTACACAATAACAAGTGTTATATGGCAAGTGTTCTTCTTACAAACTGCCTAAACGCACCTGCAATGCTGTGTTTGGGTGCCCTTGTGATTACTTAGGCCATTTTTATAGAGAAATTAGAACATTTTGATTGATACTGCAACCCTTACACAATAATTAATGTAGATGACTAAAAATAGGAGGTATGAATATTAACTCAATATTATATAAGTGGACTTAATTGGAGGAGGCCTGTATACAAACGCTTACTGAATGAAACAACACGTGCCAATATTCGCAAACAGGATAGTCTTTTATTAAGAGATGCAATATTGGGAAAAATGCATAATTGTTTATAACCATAATTAGATTACATTTTTACAACAAGACTCGTCAAGCTCTGTTACGTGTTAAAGCCCCCAAACAGGAGTTAACTTCCATTGTTTTAAATGGGAGTTAACCCGTACGTGATCTTGTTGAATTACCCCTTTAATCCTTCATTTCTACTTTACATCTATACAATTAACCCTTTTTTGTTAGCTATAGGAATATTGGTTTGAAGTGATATTTGACCAACATGTATTCTGAGGCAACCAGAGGACCTGCAGTACTGAATAAGGAAAAATGCAGAGACGGCTAGCAATTCGAATGAAAAAGAGGGTTATTCTGCAGTGATGTGTACAGGGGACAGAAACACAGCGTTTCAGGGTTAGCCTTCGTCAGGTGCCAGACGAGAGAAACCATGACGACCAGTGTTATTAAATACCTTGACCCTATTAGTAAAAGGTCTCCCACCCCCCAAAACAGCGCGCCAAAACTAATGTATTCGTGTCACTGGGAGTTTAACATATTTGTGACGTCATCACGTTGTATACAGTATAATAGTTAGCAGAAAACATCCGTTTGTAATCCCAATTATATACCAGCATCAATGATACAGTCAAGTGGGCGTTTGGATCAGGGGGAGGAAATCCACACATATCTTCTTTACACCTGGTGAAGATTAACCCGAAAACGCTGTGCTTCTATCCTCTGTACACATCAGTCTGCATAATAAACCCCTTTTTCATTTGAATTGCTTGCAGTCACTGCATTTTTCTTTGATTGCTGCAGGTCCCCTTGTTGCCTTCACAAATTTTGATGGGCCTACAGATAACCCTCCAAGCTGTGCTAGCACCTAGTTCCATTGTCATCCAATTTTTTAAATGTGTATTCTGGCCAACTCTAACCTTCTGCATCTGCTCCATAATTAAATCTAAATAACACCTTCACATCCAGCTGTGACCCGGCCATCACTGCAAACCCTTCCATAGGACCAACGGCGCCCTTGTCCTAAGGTAAGATTAATGTGGGGAAGGTGTGCGTATTTGAGAGGGAGTGGGATTGAGTGAGAGGATTGAAGGAGAAGGAGCGTGAGATTGAGTGAGGGAGATGGGACAGTGAAGGAGGAGTGTAAAAAGTGGGGAAAGAGGGAGGGGGTGAGCAAGAGAGGGAAAGGGAAGTGGGATGAGGGAGAAAGGAAGAGTGATGGGAGTGTGAGGGGGACGAGTGAAGGGGGTGTGAAGGAGATGAGGAAGAGAGGTGGTGGAATGAGAGACGGGAAATGTTAGAGGGGGGAGGGAGAGAGGGTAATGTTCCCAAGAATTTCACAGTATAGTTATAGGGTTCCCTTACCAAAACTTTGAAAACCATGACCTACTGGCTCTGGTTCAAGAACGCTGAAGTCATTGAGCCAAGAGAGACGTGGAGATGAGAAAAACGACGTGAGGTGGTGGTCAGTTGTAGGGTGTCAGGCGGGGGGAACAAGTAGAAAAATAAGGCAGTGCACTGCCCAAAGTAACAGAAGGAGGCTCACGGTTTTAAGCAACAAAAAATAAATCTATTACATAAAAAGTGGACAAAAGGGTCCCCCCTAGGCCACAGCAGGGGTCCACCAACTAGTTTCAGGCAAAAATGCCCTTTATCACCTTGATAAAGGGCATTTTTGCCTGAAACTAGTTGGTGGACCCCTGCTGTGGCCTAGGGGGGACCCTTTTGTCCACTTTTTATGTAATAAATCTATTTTTTGTTGCTTAAAACCGTGAGCCTCCTTCTGTTACTTTGGGCAGTGCACTGCCTTATTTTCCTACTTGTTCCTGCCATCACCTGGGAGATTGCACGCCTATGAAGATTCTGAGATTGGATACTCCAGGAGAAACTGAGTGAGTTCACTTTGTGGGTCGCTGTACCCCTTTTTTCTCTGATATATGGGACGTTGGTCTGTACTATTTATGTATGGTGCCGCTGGCATTAGGTACTAGTCCCCTAACCCTATTAGGGCTTCGTTATGCTATATGCTTACATTGAAGGAGTTTATCCTAAACCTCAGTTTATTATGCCAAACCGGACTTGTTTTTTCTGATGCACTGGCTTTCTACACAACCTTGTCAGGCGGGTGGGGGGGCGGCTGTGAGGTGAGGAGCGGCTGGCGGGTGGTGTGTGTCAGGCGGCGGGGCGATGAGATGAGGAGCGGCAGTTGAGGTCAGGCGACGGGGCGGGTGGAGGTGAGCGGCTGGTGGTGTGTGTCAGGCGGCGGGTGGAGGTGCGGTGGTGCTAGGGTGGGAGGAGGCAGTTATGCGGCCGTGGAGGGCGTGTGAGGCGGCGGTTGTCCCACTCGTGCTGGAGGGTGTGAGGCGCGGTGGATGGAGGGTGTGAGCGGCGGGTGGAGTGTGTGAGGCGGCACGGGTGGATGGTACCTGGCGGTCCCGCTAGGGTGGGTTTGCACTGATGTGGGTTTAGGGAGTTCGCTGCACGGCGTGTCTCTCATCAGAGGGGCACACGGTGTGAGGAGGCTGAGGGCGTGTGTAACCCTGTTTGTGACGTCACCCCACCCGCAGGCCAATCAGAGTGTGAGCCACCGCCAACCAATCAGCAAAAACCCACAGACAAACAATTTTTCAGTTTTCTATATATAGATTGTAAGGAACAGGAAAGAGGAAACAGCCATGAGAGACGCATGGTAGCTAGTGACATCTGAAAGGACAAATAAGAATGGATGCAATTCAAACCTAAGCATAGGAAATCCAATTTAGAAACTATTCAATCTTTTGAGAGAACACTTTTGTGAAAGATAACTCTGGATTCTAATAATTAATTCTATATATCATTGTCCCATTGGTAAGAGGCACCAAATAAGTGAATTATATTAATTACAGGCTTAAAACCTACCACAGAGATGTACTCATGAAACCACTGATGTTATTTTAATAAGCAACAAAGTGAGGAACTAGTGATTTAGGAATAATTATTGTAATACTATAATTACTATAATGTGTTATTTCTAAGCAAATATGTCAACTGATTTCGTTTTTCGTATTAACAAGTAAATGCATTCATGCACATCTTCATTCTGGATCTAATAAACAATGCCAAATGAAATACAGAAAACAGAGCATTACCGTAGCAGTATGTCAAATAAATCTCCTCTCTACAGGAGGAAATATGGGCATTCAACAACAACAAAACAACCAAACATGTATTGCATGACAAATGAGACATGCCTAAATGATATGATCATAATTCCTAGCTGAATCAGATTAAACCATTTGTAAGCACCGAGGTACAGAATAAGAGATGAGAAACAATACAAGTAAATTAATGTAAAAAAAGAATCATCCACACCTGCATAGGCAAATGCTTAATTGAGAACCAAGAAGTGAGCCAATGCTATTAACAGCAGCAATTCTTCCAGACATGTTTCACTAAAGATGACATACAAGTACTTCACCCAAATACATTTTTGTTTCATTGATTCAATTTATAACCGTTTAAAATTCAAAGCACAGGCCCCAACCCACTCTTGGTTACATCACCATTAGGCTCAATTCAACACCAGGATCTGAAATCAAGATGTTTAGAACTGCTATTTATTTATAGTGATTTTGTGCAGTGAGAAATCGCTCCACTCACATGACTATAATCAGGAAAACTCACCCCAATTCAGGACAATTTAGGGCACGTACGTATAGCTGATTTACGTTGGGATATTGTAATCACCCAAATTGTACAACCAACATAAAAGCATGAACATGGAAGGAGATTCTCCTTGTGTGGAACAATTAATAAAACGTTGTATTTGTATTCTTTTGCCAGTTTCGTGTATGCTTGAGAGTACAGGAAAAGAAAGTTCATTCATTGTTCCCTCTGGTGGGATATTGTGTGCTATTTGTCACCAACTCTGCCACTGATTCTTATGGAAGCTTTGTGATACTCTGCCCTATAACGGGATTTATGTTCTGTGATCACATATTACTAGGAACAATTAAACTGGCTACATCTGTAGGTTTTATAAAACATACAGTATGAGCTGATAGTTACCTAATATGTTAAACAATAACAGAGGAAATATTTTATATTCAATAGTGATATAGATCTTAAAAGTACTAAATCACACAAACTGAGTAACTACTGAGCTTTTAGGATGACAGATATGGGTCATTCTGAGAGTACAGTTACTAGGGTGACTAGAAATCCTGTTTTTTAAGCTACTGGAACAAACTAAAGAGAAACCCCCACTTCAGCTAACTATAGTGTGAAAATTGTAGGCGTGAGGGTGCTGATTGGGGCAACACAAATATGACAACTAAAGAGGTAAAAGAACCCCAAATTGAGTAGCACTCTCTCACTGAACTGAGATGATCAGTGTATTAATAAAAAATATTTTATTATTAGGAACAACCAATAATATATAGGGTTTTAAAATAAACAGTGCAATGGCGCTTTGCAGAACCAATTGGAGTATAATTACCCCGGATAGGGAACAATCCTAAATACAGTGTTATAGTAATAAACACTGTGCCTGGGTGTGTAACTCTATAAAGCCAACTACCAAGGAAACAAGGGTAGAAAAGGGGAGTGTAGATATAAAAACCATGGTTAAAATGCCTAGAGCATTTCTGAGACAATACTTGGTTCACTACAGTATGTGACGTAATGTTCGTAGAGCCTGGTGGATTATGCTTAAACCACCAACTGTACATATGATCTATGTCAGCGGGGGAGCGCGCCACCCAGTAGGTGCGTGAGATTTGTCTGGGGGGCGCAGGCGGTTGCAGAAGTCCCGCCCTCTTCCCCAAGGCATTTAAATGAAATGCCAGGGAACGCGTGAGGCCTCTGCAACAGTAACACTTACCGGGATTCTCCATGGCAACGCGGCATCAAATGACGTTGCGGGGTCATGTGACGTGACGTATAACCATAGTTATAGATAGGCAGCTCAAAGGAGATACTTTATTCAGGCACCACCAGTCTTCATTAGACTATCTACATAGGAACATACTTACCATATTACTCCTATACCCAGTACTAGTGCTTGCACGGCACCTAACTTAGGCACGAGCAGAGCAATACAGAGTATCCCTACAGTGTTACTTAGTGCAATAACCCTACCCTGGGGTTATTTAGGTATAGCTTGTAGATTAGACTTTGGTGTTCTAATCAGGGAGTTGAGTCAGCATTTACAGCCTCTGAGGTGCCTATCTATAACCATGGTTATACGGCCGGCACACTAATTAGCTACAGTGTTCTTTCTATAGGACACTTTCTGTCACTTTATCTAACACAGTGTGTCGGCATGTTGTGGTTTCCCCGCTTTTGCTGATAGGAACTGCAACAACGCTGTCATTTAAATGCAGCTGTCTTTATTCTGAGTCACTAGTGTCTTCATGGATCTGCTATACTAAGATCCATGCTCACACATTTATCTATGGTATTTACGCGCTACTGATTTGTTAACCATTGTAGGTTATACTGTACATATACACTCAGTAGGCAACATTCACCTTAGAGACCGTCTGCCAACTTGTTTCCACTCTTGGCTCATTTAGACCCCGTCATGTTCCTGGATACATGATCACATAGATCATATCTACTTTTGGAGTTTTAAGCATACTGTAATCCACCAGGCTCTACGAACATTACGTCACATACTGTAGTGAACCAAGTATTGTCTCAGAAATGCTATAGGCATTTTAACCATGGTTTTATATCTACACTCCCCTTTTCTACCCTTGTTTCCTTGGTAGTTAGCTTTATAGAGTTGCACACCAAGGCCCAGTGTTTATTACAATAACACTGTATTTAGGATTGTTCCCTATCCGGGGTTGTTACTCTCCAATTGGTTCTGCAAAGTGTAATTGCACTGTTTATTTTAAAACTCTGTATTTTATCGGTTCCTAATAAAATATTTGTAATTAATACAATGATCATCTAAATTCAGTGAGAGAGTGCTACTCAATTTGGGGTTCTTTTTCCTCTTTAGTTTTTAAGCTACTGTCCCGGTGTCCCGACAATTTAGCTAATGGCCCGGTTTTGAGCAGAGAGGAGCAGGGTCTGCAGTGCAATATCTCCTGCGGCCAATAGGTGCCGCCGCACTACTCATGCATCTTTCCCTGGTGTGTGTGCATGCACGCGTGTGTTGGGGGTGTGTGTTTGTGGAGGGAGGGTGGAGGGTGTGTGTGGAGGGGGGGGTGGAGGGTGTGTGTGTGGAGGGGGTGGGGGTGGAGGGTGTGTGTGTGGAGGGAGGGGTGGAGGGTGTGTGTGTGGAGGGAGGGGTGGAGGGTGTGTGTGTGGAGGGGGGGGTGGAGGGGGTGCGTGTGCGAGTGGAGTGTGCGTGCGAGTGGAAGGTGCGTGCGAGTGGAGGGTGCGTGCGAGTGGAGGGTGCGTGCGAGTGGAGGGTGCGTGCGAGTGGAGGGTGCGTGCGAGTGGAGGGTGCGTGCGAGTGGAGGGTGCGTGCGAGTGGAGGGTGCGTGCGAGCGGAGGGTGCGAGCGAGCGGAGGGTGCGAGCGAGCGGAGGGTGCGGGCGAGCGGAGGGTATGTGTGTGGCGCGTGGGCGGTGATTGTGGCATGTGGGCGGTGCGTGTGGCGCGTGGGCGGTGTGTGCACGGTGTGATGTGTGTTTGCGCACGCGTGTTGTTGTGCGGCCAGTAACAGGAGGGAGGAGACACGGGGGGAGAGAGAGGAGAGTTAGGGGGGAGAGAGAGGGGGAGATGGGGGGAGAGAGAGACGGGGAGACAGGGAGATAGAAAAAGAGAGAGACGGGAGAGAGAGAGAGACAGGGGAAAGAGAAGAGAGACGGGGGAGAGAGGAGAGACGGGGGAGAGAGGAGAGACGGGGGAGAGAGGAGAGACAGGCGGGAGAGAGAGAGGAGAGATGGGGAGAGTGAGAGAGACGGGAGGGAGAGGAGAGACAGGAGAGAGAAGAGTGACGGGGGAGAGAGAGCGGAAGACAGGGGAGAGAGAAGAGAGACGGGGGAGAGAGAAGAAAGACTGGGAGAGAGGAGAGACAGGCGGGAGAGAGAGGAGAGATGGGGGAGAGTGAGAGAGACGGGAGGGGGAGGAGGGAGAGGAGAGACAGGAGAGAGAGAAGAGAGACAGGGGAGAGAGAAGAGAGACAGGGGAGAGAGAAGAAAGACAGGGGAGAGAGAAGAGACAGGGGAGAGAGAAGAGACAGGGGAGAGAGAAGAAAGATGGGGGAGAGAGAAGAAAGACAGGGGAGAGAGAAGAAAGACAGGGGAGAGAGAAGAGAGACAGGGGAGAGAGAAGAGACAGGGGAGAGAGAAGAGACAGGGGAGAGAGAAGAGAGACAATGGAGGGAAGAAGAGAGAAGGGAGGGGATAAGAGAGGAGAGAGAACAGGGATGGGGAGAAGAAAGGAGAGGGAAAAGGACGGGCGAGAGAGAGAATAGAGATTGAAGAGAAAAGAGATGGGAGAGAACAGGGTAGAGTGAAGAGAGATGAAAGGGAGAAGAGACGGAAAATTGGAGAGGGACGACAGAAGAGACAGGGGAGAGAGAAGAGAGTGAGTAGGGAGGGAGAAGAGAGGAGAAATAACAGAGAAAACTGCCCAGTCCCCCGCAGGCGGAAACATTGCAGTGGCCCACTATAGGGCCCTAGCGGACACACCAGTTCTAATAGGAGATGCACTCGCGCATACACACTGTACACAGGTTTAGACATGCATTCTTGTTCATACATACACTCATACATCAATGCACTTATGCATACTGTACATAAATACACAGAAAACTGACTCAGACCCATACATATACTGATGGACACAATAAGCTTTAGCTCCCTGCAACCACACACAAACTGCCATCGGAGATTTGCCTCCCAAATAATCTTCTGAGTCTACCAAAAATGGCAGAAACCATTCTGGGAAACTTAGATGAGTCAGTCTGGATCTTAAGAGTCAACCATGCCAGGATCCATCGGGTACATCCCCTGGTACGCATAGTGTCACTACAAGCCTGCAAAACACAAACACGACCAGCAGCGGTAACACGAGATGTGCTAACGGTTTGCAAATTCTGCTAAATTCTCTTCAATTCCGCTGAAAGAAATTTGTGGAAAAAAGCAACGTTTGTATTTTCCTACGTTCTACAGTATGTCCCTTATAAACAAGGTCTCACGGGAACAATGTGCAGACGCCTTTTTTTATTATTAAAAGTGTAGATTTCTTGTAGTCACCAGAGTGAGGCTGACCCTGGGGGATAATTTCTTGAGAGTTGCAATTAGTAAATTCAGACCAGTTCGTTTCCGCAAAATTCTCATTAAAGTCCATGATGCACTATTTTCACCAAATGACCACATTGTATGACTTTTGCCAGATTTCTATGAAAAATTGCAGTATGTGATTGGGCATATAACCCCAATTGTGAGAAGTTGTATGAATATGTTCAAATTTGCTTTGCAAAAAAAAAAAAAGGTAGATTTCCCCCGGTTTCTAAACTTGCCCCATATTTCCCACATGTTCAGTGTTGACCTTTACTCCTAAACAAAATCCATATTCTTTTATAGACAGGGACTAAGTATAAAGCAGTGGTGTCCCATCTCTTCAAGTTTTTGTTTTTCTTCTTACCTAAACCTCTGTCAGCATGATCGCACACTTCTACCTCTGAGAGACCACTTTTCAGCTGATCTAGATCTCCAGTTGCTCTAGAGCTTTCGTAAAATAAGAATCAACAAACTACTGAATATAAAGATGAACGAGTTAACGAGTTGAAAGCCAAAGCCTTCTTTACCCCAAGATGCTCAAAGTTCAATATTTGCTGAGCTGGAGAATGCTTAGCTGTAAAACAGCCGGTCGGGTGTACCATGCTGTTCTGGTACGGGCAATCATTTTTTGTGTAGTAATCACTTCTTTAACCCCATCACTGCCAGAGTAGTTCACTGCTGACCTCTCTGGCATCAAAGAGAGTTCTTCATGTATGTAGTTAGTACGTGGTGTTTTTCTCTAATATCTACATTTTGTTTTTGGGTGTTTTACTGAAAAATTTTAAACAAAAATATTGTAACTATAAATGAAATTATTCTTCCAATTCAGCCCAACCAATAAAAAGGACAAATTGGTAACAGATAAATATTCAAAATAAAGATGTAGCCAACGTTATTGCATCCCGTGGCCCCCTGCAGCAGGACATATACAATGCACCAGCGGGAAAAACACCCATAGTTTTTAATAGAGAAGGGGACGGGGCTATCGCACCATTCCACCCACAGGAACGCACCATTGGTTGCAAGAACGCACGCTACATCTATACTGACAAACTAATCAAAACAGCCTTGTGTGGTCTCAATAACTCATTTATTAACACTATAACCAGATGTAGTCTGTGATGGTAGGGGGTAGCCGGCCTTCATAATAAAGGTGAAGCCCGGCTGGCTGACCGTAAAAAATGTGGGTTAAGAGCTGAGAGTGTCAGCTCTTGGGTCTAGTGTGTACATTATTGTGTTCCCCTGTAACTCTGTTCCCATGATATTGTCCCCTGCAGGATTATAAGATAGGGATGCCATGTGTGGTTAGGGTCACTTATAGGAAATATCTGCAGGACCGGGACTTTGGGACCGGGAGGTTAACGGTGGATGTTGGGGGGCAACGAGGGTTAAAATCTGTGTAAAGTGTTGCTGACAGGAGATACCGGATTTGCGGGTACTGTATGCGTCTGTACATAAAGACGCGGTGTGCATGGAAGTATAATGTATTTCTATGGGATTTCTTTGCCACGCCAGCAAGTTCTTCAAACACAGTGCAGGAGCCTGTCCTAAAACGCCTTTGCTGGGTCCAAGTTCTCAGGACCGTGTTCTCAGGACCATATTTTAGGGAGCAAGTTTTAGACTCCAAGTTTTCCATGTAAAAGTATGCGTATCCATTACTATGCAGCCAGCCCCGGTAATGGGGCTTTTCAAAGTTGCTCTGTTGCAAATAGCCGAGCAACCGATTTCATTTTGGGAGCTAGGAAAGTCTGCCTAGCTGAGGCTAAGTCAGACGTAAGGACCAAGTTCTCAGAATAGAACGTAGCAATCGCGGCTGAGTATTCTCCCCGAAAAAGAGTACCAGGAAGCTCGGACGAGGTCCCAGTCAAGGTAAGCCTTCCGAAGCAGGTGCCCTGCACCTATTTGAGGCAAGTTTTCACCCCCAGACGGTATGTATGTACGGAATTTATTCAATAATCTTCTGCCTAGTGAATGATCCTGGTAAGGCAAAAAAAAAGTGCTGGTCTCCTCTGACATAGTCCATTTCAATGCTTTTGCGACCAAGGCAGATAAAGCGTTCTGTGGCAGTCCGGGGATTCTGCGGCTACAGTAGCAACTTGCCAGGAGAGCAGGATAGTGTCTGCCCAGTCAAATACGGTACATTAAATAGTTCTGTAACTATATGAAAAACTCTCCTGGCCATCCAATAAAAGGTGTGGTTTAAGATAAAAAAAATCATTTTCCCAGCTAGTGATGGCTCCCAAACTGAATAACACCCCAGCTTACCATGTCGATGTGTGGCAATGCAGGAAACCTAAATTCTTAGATCCCTAAATAGTGAACTTATTAGGGCATCAGGAGAAAAAGAAAATGTTTAAATGTCAAGGTCCAGGAATAACTCAAAATACCTGATGTGGCAGTAACAAAAAGAAGGTGTTTAGAAAGTATCTTATAAGAGAGATTCTTGCACGGTGATGGCCTAGTGACAAAACTAGGGCACTTATTCCCAGGCTGCAAATGTATGTATCATTCTCTTTGCTAATTGCTCATTTCAGTGAAGGACTTGGAGGTGCTGGCAAAATAGTTAATAGAAGTATAGTAGTCCCAAATATATAATGAGAAAAGATGCAGAGTTCGCTAAAATGCAATTTTTAAAAGTCATAAATGTGGCAGATTTTAATTGAAAAAGTGGTCGAAGAGCATAAAAAAAGAAGAAGGAAAAGATTCTTGGCTTACAAGAATTTATAAATCTGTTCAATAATCGGCCAAAGCTGCATTTTACATTGATATAGAAAATATATAAGCCATCTTAAACTAAAAATTGTAAAATAAAATAAAAACTCCAAACCCCTGATTATAGCATCTTTAACAACTGGATGTAATATGTTTTTGACCTTGCTTGCTCTATGTGGCTTCCATGTTGAAGTGCAGTGAAACCTTTGGACCATTTTAACTTCTGCAGTAACTACTGTACAAATGATATTTATGCCTTCATCAATCTTTCAACATATTCTTACTCTTTCTCCTTTAGCGTTTTTGGCTGCAAAGAAGTACAAAAAAACCCTAATATGCTGAGCTACAACGAAGATTTATTAGACTTCCTGCAGGCGAATGGCATCGCTAATGATTTTTAGCTAAATTACACCTCAGTTTTTCAAGTACCTTGTGCATTACATGAACTGGCTTCATTAACAACAAAAGGCACATTTCTTGTTCAGAACTCCTCCTTGAAGATGAATATGGTACAAGATAAAGTTAAAGCGAATGTGTTTTTTTCATGCTTTTATTTAACTAAAGCTTTTCCCATCTAGAAACCGAAGATTTAAAAAAAAAAAAACAACCATTATATTACTTCTCCAAAAATGATAACTCGCAAACCATGTCAGAGCATCAGAGCCCGACTATTGTGAATGAACTCCTCTCCAGTTGTACTGGACAACTCTCCCTATTTATCATGAGGACTCATTTTTAAAAATGTATCATTTTTTCAATCTCCTCTGGAAATAATGCAGGTCACTGGAAGATGAAGACATGTGTCTGCATTATCTTCCCGATAACGCCATTTCAGAAGTTGTGCAGTATGTCTCCAATTACCAATAGACAAAACATAGGGATGGAATCTCCTGAGGATTAATGTAGTAAATTAAAAAGCAGCAGGCTCACGAAACATACCAGATCAGCATTTCTGGCACTGCTATTGTTTCAGGATTGGGGCTACTTTATATATTTATTTTTGCTAGGGAAGAGCATTGAGCACCAGAGTTGACCCTATCGATGATCAGTATTACTGCTTCACGTTTTCACACATCAATATACCATTAAACAACACAGTCTATAAACATACTAACTAACCAAGATAGTAGTATCTGCACAAAATATCTATACTTAGCACTGGCATGAAGCAATTATCCAAACAAATAGACAATTTACTGTCACATAGATGCACTCACAAAATGACAGATTTAGGAACATATTTACCAAAGGGTGCTATACCATAAGACACTTTTGATCACTGGAAGACACCTTACAGACCTTTCAATTGGTGTATTTCAGGGGTTGAAGCACCGCTTAATAAATATGGGATTATGGTGTCACACCTAGGCACGGATTAGTAAATATGCCCATAATGTTTAAATGCAAGGGTTATGAATTACAATTCCAGCTAAATGTTATGGGTTAAAACCACACAGTGAAAAGAAAAAGATGGCGCTAAGTGAGCTTGCAACAATGTAAGTAATGGTATTGTTATCACTATATAAAAGAAATGACGCCTGCTGCTAAAGTATATTAGAAGGGAGTCTTCAATTCCCATACGTATATAAAGAATAGATGAAAAGAAAGGCCTCTGAGACATAGGGTTCTCTCTTTAATTGATTCCATGCGCTGAAGTATATTTTCTTTTCATCTAAAACCACAAAGTATTCTACCAAGGACAAAAAAACAAAATATTTGCATTTGGTGGGACATATCCCTCTAATTTACCCAATTATTGTAAGGATTGTTTACCCAGTTACAGTATAAGAAATTTAAGATTTACTAATCTGTCCTTTGCTATATTTCTTTTATAAGGAGAAGTAGCGGCTCACTGAGTAAAGACACTGATTGGCACCGAGTTTGAAGCAGGTTCAATTCCCGGTGTCAGCTCCTTGTGACCTTGGGCAAGTCACTTTATCTCCCGGTGCCTCAGGCACCAAAAACATAAGATTATAAAATCCACGGGGCAGGGACTGTGTCTGTAAAAGGTCTGTGGAAAGCGCTACGTAAAACTAGCAGCGTTATACAAGAGCATGCTATTATTATGATTATATAAGTATAACAGTAATGCTTAAGGTGAAATAGTAAAAGATACATGACTTCAAACAATTGCAGGCACTTTTATACCGGTTATGTTGGTGTTTCTAGAAGCTCCCCAAAAAAAACAAAATGGAGCCAGCTACTCTATGTGCATGTTTGCATTGTTCACCTACTTCATATTGAACTCTACAGGGTATCTAACCAGAAACGAGACATGAAGAATCAAGACAACCACGACATCCACAAACCGCAAACCGCAAACATCACAGGACCTTGCAGCATAAAACAAGCTGAGTGCACAGAATGCAGTAACATTTTAAGGAGCTCATCATCAGTAATGATAGCTGCTTGGATGTTATCTGATATATATGTTTTACTATGCCCATGCATATCGCAACATGAAAGGTAATTACCTCTCTGACAAACATGTGTTATACGAGGCCCTACCATTGCAGTTAATCAAAATGACTGAAGTCTCCTATGTTAACAGCTCACTGATGCATGGTCTATAGTTGATATTTTATAGGCTGATGTGCTCAATAAAGGCTGCATATGCCCACTTTCCACACATATAATAATAAAATCTTGAAAACTAGCAACACAAAATACCTCGAAGAACGGGATTTATATAATTGCAAATACATGTACAGCTGCATTTATTAGAAAATGTGAAAATGTATTTCCAACATATATTGGATAATACAGTATGTACAGTTTTTACATGAGCATGAGTTTTGCATATCGGTAACTATTATGTAATGTAACCTTTGCGTGCCTGAATACCTGCAACACCAAAATGTCACAATCTCCACTAAGTGTAAAAAAAAAAAAAAAAAGAATTACCAAACAAAACCAAAAAACACCACACTGTTGGGGCAACGTTATAAGGGCCATCATGGGACATTCAAAGAGTTCCTAGTACTAGAAATGAAGTACTAGAAAGAAGCCATTAGTCAATATCAAGTCAGCTAAACATCTTCATATTAGAATTCCATGGAGTGGCACCTCGTTATTTTTGATGCAGAATAGAAAGGGAGGGGAGTTTACAAATTACAATACATTCTAGTAGATAAGTAGAATCGCTCTGCCGCACACATAACTGGATACTAGATTTGCTTCATTGAAGCATCACTGCAGGAAAATAAGGCTGTGAACATTACAATGTTTAGGGGGCTAAGATTCTTTGTCAGGTGCAGTGTAACCTCAATAGTAGGTGACCTATAAGCAGCCGAGGCATCCATGTTACCTCTCCTGACCTGCACCACCATCTTGTAGATAAAATGTGTATATTGAGAATAGTGAGTGACCCACTGAGTGCTCTTCTATTAATTACAATGTATTATGAAAGACTTGCATGTATTCGCACCACTTCCACTTGTGATCAATCCCAATTGTTTATCTCACAAATATCAGCATGGCTTTGCCAACTATGTGGTTATTACAATATGTTATCTTTCATGAAGGTATAAATCCAGAATCCACAGTATTGTCAAACCTTAGAGTTTCTATAGGAACGCTGTTCGAGGATAAGTTAATATGAAAAAAAGTTAAATATACTGATAGATTGGGTTGCCAGTTGTTCAGTATTGAACCGGACTGTCCTGTATTTGGACACTTTGTCCAGTAAAAAAATTGAGATAATACTGGACATGTATGTGTATGTATGATCTCTATGGAAAGTGACCTGCCCGGTTGGGGGGCATAAAGAATTTCCCCGAGCAGGGCTGTTGCTAAGGGGTTGTGGGAAGCTTCATCCATCCTGATAGGCTGCTGCTGGGCAATGCAGCCAATCAGGAGGAGGAGTCAGTGACCTGGGAGTGGAGCCAAGGAGAGGAGGAAACAGCATAGAATGAAGAGCAGAGAGGTGTGTCTGTATGGGGTGTGTGTGTGTGTGTGTGTGTGTATCTCGAGCGCGTCACACCTTTCACCATCGTGTCAAGTATTTTTGGAGAAGCCACCTGGCAACCTGAATTGTGGAATTATGCATTTGAGGACAGTGACCCCATCTTTGTTTGCGAACTGGGGGGTGCACGGGCGTTTGCAGAGGCCCCACGCTCTTCCCCAAGGCATTTAATTTAATGCTGGGGGATCGCGTGAGGCCTCTGCAACACTACACTTACCTTGATTCAGCCGGCTGTGTGATGCGTCGCCATGGCAATGCTGCAGGACCATGTGACGTGCCATCACATGACCTGTCACCATAGCAACGCGGCGCCGCGGGGTCATGGCGTGACGTCACATGACCCCCGCACACCGGAAAGCAAGGTGGGGGGTGCAGGCACCTGGGGGGGGGGGGGGCGCAGCGCAAATAGTTTGTGCACCCCAGGTTTAAGGTACTGAATAATGACTGCAATACATTCCCATTTATAATGAGTATGTGGGTAAGAAAACACCTCCAAGCCAGTAGCTTAATCTTCTCTCAATCCCTTTGCCCATAACTTTCAACCTTTCCCACATTCCCTATGGATAAAAAGGTGTATCGGAAATCAAGACAGTAGAGCAATACTGTACTTTATGAACTCACTAACTTTTCTTCTGAAAACAACATTGTACTGTGCAGTTCTTTGTGAGATAAAAACCCAGTAAAGTATTTCTGTACCTAATTACCCTGCAGTGTTCATTTCCTTTCTTCACAGTTTTCAATACTATAGCTTTACAAAAAAAATTATTTCGATATATTTCTATATAAAAGCACATGACAAGTCACACAAAAGTGAAGACTGTGTCATAACATACAGCAGATTAATACTTCCTAAAGATATACCCTTCTTTAAACTTGTTCACAGGTTGAAAAACAACACCTCCAGGAGCTAAATAATTTTAGCTCAGAACATAAACAGCAAATAAGATATAATTTGGAGAAAACAGAGGGGTGTAACTGGGCGCTCCTAGATAATTAGGATAATCTAGATAACAGATCATTTGGAGTCTGAAAGATTTTAAAAAAAAATAGTGGTTGCGAAAAAACAGATTTAAAAATTACTGTTGGATTCCATGGAAGCCAAATATGCCTTTTCGGGATGTATTACTAATATTAAACAGTTGCAAATCTGTCTACTCAGTGCATGTTTGAAAAAATTGTTTTTCCAATTCGGAGACCTGGAGTCAAATTCCCAATTAACAGTACAGAATTTTTCTTTTGTAAACTTGCAAATATTTTCCAGCAGTCATTTTTTCTCTATCCTCAGATGTTGCATCCCATATGACTCCTGTTACTCCTATCCCCACTTTGTATCATTGTGACGGTAGGGGGTACCCAGGCTATACAGTATAATAAAGGTTAAGCCTTCTGGTTACCCCTGAAACCGTGGGGTCCCTGGTATCTACATAAGCACCATAAGCCAGGGACCAGGGATAATACATGCAGAAAATAAAGTGACCCCTGCTTTTTTCTGTTTTCATGTTCCCTTGGCCCTAGAACTGTGAGATTTCCAGATTCCTTTTCCCCGGCGAGCAGGCATGATTTGCCAGTATGTGGGGTGAATTACACCGGGGCAACCCAGTGTCCCCCAGACTCCTGGATTCCGAGCCCAAATATCCCAAATTCATTTTCCTTATAGGTATAAGGTTCCCCAATGGGTATACTTTATTAAGGTGTACTTTATAATGGTTTAGACATTTCCTATAAGATTCTGTGCAGTAAGCTAGGGCATCACCATAGACGCCGCATGTCTGAATACAGTCCGTAGTTCAAAGAGGAGAGGATGTCCAGAGGTGAGAAGACCATTTGATGGGCGAGGAAGGGCAAATTGCCAGGTCCGGAGAACAAAGGGCACCCTCTGGGGACATATTTTGTATCTGCCAGACTTGGTGGAGTCTGGCCAGTGGGTGGCAATGAGTTAGCTGGGGGAGATACAGCTCGTAGGCGCTTCTCCCATTGGTTAAATCATATTTCCCGCTCACATGGCTTTTCGAGCCGGCTTGGCACGCCGCCTCCTCTGAAGTCAGCCCAAAAACAAGCCCCTGTTTCTACTGGCTGGCGGGGAGGAATTCTCACGCTCTGATTGGTCGCTCCTCCTTGCTGAACATAGCCCAGCGGAGGGTATGTAAGGAGAAGCCCCAGTCAGAGAACCAGACGATTTTGTGGCTCGAGTCGATGAAGATAGGGCGAGCTTTTCAAAGTTGCTCTGTCCCAAATAGCAGAGCAACCGGCTTTGTTTTGAATCTAGGAAAGTCTGCCCTGCAGAGATTAAGGCCGTGCTTAGTGTGCTGGCGACGTCGCCCGAAAACAAATGCATTGTCGACACCACGTGCGCTTAGAGTAAGCACGATGGCGACAAAACGACGGGGCAATGCGATTTTTTGCAGCCGGGAATATTTGATTTTTCAGGGGCTGTCGCTTCATGTGACAGCCCCAGAACGAACCAATCAATGGCCTGGACGCCCGCGACGCCGCCGCAAAGCGAAATACAACTTTCGCTAGCGGCGACGGGTGACGTCAAGCGTCGCCGTCACCATACGCGCGGCCTTAGTCAGACGCGAGGACCAAGTTCTCATCTGAGAACGTAGAGGTAGCGGTCAGGAGTTCCTGCCGAAAACAGTTCCAGGACTATCGGGACTAGGTCCCGGTCAGGAGCTTCTGCTGAATCTCGGTCAAGGATATCAGGAACAAGCTTCCGATCAGGGTAATCCCTTGCAAGCGGGCGCCCTGCACCTAGGAAAGGATAGATCTCATACCCCCAGATCCCAGTAAGTGTGTATATTTCTGTATTTCGTGTTTTGTTGTATTTCCGAGGTTTTATCCGAATAAACCCCATTTTATTTCACGGCCTTGTTTTGCCTATTGACGGATCCCAGAAATATAAATGTGTTAAGAGACCTGGTCTACCGTGACAATCATTATTTAATGTTTACTATATAAGGTGCTATATACTTGGTTGGTGCTATATAAATAAAAATACACATACTGTATACACAGTGGCAGATTTCTCATTAGGACCGGGCCTAAGGCAGCAAAATTTTGGGGCGGCAGAATTTGAAGGTGCCATGCCTGATTGGCCCCTGCCATCCGCGAGTGCGCCGTGCGTGATTGTTGGTTGCCGATCACGTATGCGTGGCTGGCAATGTGACATCACATAGTGTCACTTTGCCATGGCAATAGGGTGGTGCTGGAAGAGGAGGGCGGCACTAGGTAAGTGCCTAAGGGCACCATTTTATTTATTTATTTTTTTAATCCGCCACTGCATACACATGGCTACCAATACAATCTTTTAGGCATCAAAAAAAATACATGAAGTTGTGATTGATGATGCTTTGTCTATCGGAAAAGGAGTATAATTCAAACTACTTTTGTTATGCATTCTTGAGTCTTTTGAGTGGATATCAAACTGCAATCCTGCATTAACTGCCATGGACTTGAATGCTTAGTTAACTTTCCCCCATTCTGTCTTCAATTATCAATAATTTATTTAGAACACTTCTAGTGTTTTACTTCAAGCTATAAAAGGCAAACAGTGAGAAAGCGTGAATCTCTGCCCCAAGAATCGTACAATCTCAGCAGTGTTACAGGTAGCAGTTAGAGTACTGTAGCTGCATCTGAAATACCACAGTAAGCAGTGAAATGCATAGATCTCATTTGATGGTGTCCTGAAAAAGACTAATACAAAGGATATCCAGCTGCTGCATTGTAATTAACAATAAGATTATACAAGCATACCCCCCGCATTAACGTACGCAATGGGACCGGAGCATGTATCTAAAGCAAAAATGTACTTAGTGAAGCACTCCCTTTTTCCCCACTTATCGATGCATGTACTGTACAGCAATCGCCATATACGTGCATAACTGATGTAAATAACGCATTTGTAACAGGCTCTATAGTCTCCCTGCTTGCGCACAGCTTCGGTACAGGCAGGGAGCCGAAATTGCTGTTCAGGACGTGACGAGAGGCGCATGCATGAGATGCAGTTTGCCTATTGGGCGATATGTCCTTACTCGCGAGTGTACTTAAAGTGAGTGTCCTTAAACCAGGGTATGCCTGTACTTTTCAGTGCCTAAGGGCAAGACGGTCAAATGTGGAAGCCTAACTGGTCCACTTTCCTGTGGCTTTAATCAGCTCAGCTGAGGCACATGGATATGATTGTACTGTATATGAAGACATATATTTATCTACAGTGGAAGATACTCCTGTCGTAATGCAAGGGGTATTTAGGTAAGGCTGGATTAGTACAGGCGGTCCTCGGTTATCCGACGCAATGCGTTACTCAAAATGGCATCGGATAGCAAAGCGTCGTAAAGCGAAACCCGTTTTCCCATAGGAACACTGTTTAAATCAAACGTTCCGTTCCTGAAGGCATTTTTAATGCTAAAATACACAGAAAATGTTACTCAAGCAATAAGATATGCAGCACACACATAGATTATGATGGAAACATTATATTTATTGATTCCAGAACTGTAAAATAAAACTATAAAAATAAAACTATGCTGTATTCTGTACAGAAACGTACATGAGCAAAAAAAAAAAACACATCAATTATTGGAGGAAGATGATTGGGGGGGATCTTCAACAGACAACGGACTTTTTGGAGGTGATGTAGGTGGAGTTGAAGGTTTCGGCCTCTTGAAGAATCTCTTCATTGAAGTCTGGACAGATCCTTTCCTTTTCTGCGTGTAGATCTCTCTATAGCAGCTGATTTGGTTAGACACCCCACGACTGACTGTTGAACTCCGTTCAATGTTAGGGCCATTGTCCTCAAATATGGCCAGTGCGCTATCAATGTGCTTGAATGCCGCAGCCAACATTTTGCTTGACAATGATATACGTGGCTGTGGCTGTGCCACATCAGCAGATTTGTGGGCCTCCTCTTCAGCAATTTTTTGCTCTTCTAATTGCATGAGGTCTTCATTGCTCAACTCGTTAGAATGTGAGCCGAGCAACTCCTCAATATCTTCGGTTTCCACCTCCAAGTTGAGATCTCTGGCCATTTGCACAACAGTTTCTGTAACTTCTGCAACAGTCTCTGTAAGGCCTTGGACATCAGACACAAAATCAGGGCACAAATTACGCCAAACTCCATTTAAATTGGATTGTTTCACCTCATTCCATGCCTCTCTGATGTTTCTCACTGCATGGAGAATGTTGTAACCCTTCCAAAATTCTTTTTTTTTTTTTTTTCAACTTTATTTTTATTAGTTTTTTGTGCATACACATCATAGCGTACAGAATATTGACAAGTGTTTCAGGTATACACCAAACTTACGGAAACAAATTACGAAGAACAGACGGACATTGGGGGGACCACAGGACAGGACAAAGACCGACTGACAACATCTAGGGACAGGGCAAAAAGGGGAAGGATGGCGGGGAGGGGGGGGGGGTAAGGATGGGGGGGGCGGCCTGGGAGAATCGCTGTTCCCTCGTTTCTCAGGAGTCCTGCACCACAACTGCCGTTGCTCTGCTCCAGTCCACCTCACAAAGGAGCCTAAACCCGGTTCACCTCGTTTTTCCGATGATCAATAAATCGGTCCACCGCTATACCTCGGGGGGAGCCCTACTGTCAGATCGTCCCATCAAGCTCCCAGCCCGACATCCAAGGAGAGCCCACCTATCTCTATCAAAGCCATATTGTGGCCTCATTCATCCCCTGAATATCAGTCTGAGCAAGCCATAATGACCACACTTTTTCAAATTTGTCGGCTGAGTCGTTAACTAAACTCGTTAACTTCTCCATTCTGCAAATGAACCAAATTCTGTTTCTGATTTTATCAATAGACGGAATCGCATTCTGATTCCACAGTGCTGCGGTCTCGCACCTCATAGCGGTAGCAAAATGTGCTATCAGCTTGTTACCCGATCTAGATACCTCATTTGTAGGTTTACCTAATAAAAATAGCCACGGGTCCAGCTGGATGTTGAGCCCTAAAAAGATCCTCTGCAGCCAATCTCGGATCTGGGTCCAGACCGGCACTAATCTCGGGCAAGACCACAGCATGTGCACCAGATCCCCCTGTTCCCCGCACTGCCTGGGGCAGAGCGGGGAAGCACCCCGGACGAATTTAGCTAATCTGATTGGGGTGAGATACCACCTTAATAATACCTTATATGAGTTCTCCTTCAACGTCGTGCATATGGAGCTTGAGGCCGCGGCTTTAAACACCGCGGCCCAGTCCTCGTCCTCTAGTTGAGCCTGGAGATCCTCTTCCCATTGTGCCATGAAACGGGGTTTGACTGTCCTGTCTGAGTCAGTATTCACCACCTCTCTGTACAAGGCAGAGATCAGTCCCCGCGTGTCGGCTCCGCGCACGCAGAGCTGTTCGAATTTAGTCAACGGTGGTCTCACCGGGTGTGCGTTATAGAATGCCCGAACCTGGAGGTACCTCATGAAATCAGTGTTAGGTATGTCCGTTTCTGACTGTAATAGTTCAAAAGATTTGATCTTGCCCTTAACCTCCAGGTCCTTCAATCGACTAATCCCTAATTGCCGCCAGCGCGGGAAGCATTTTTCTGCCAGCCCAGGAGCAAAGTCCGGGTTGCCATATAAAGGAGCCATCAGTGTGTGTTTGGAGGTCAAAGAGCAGCTACTTTTAGAAGCCTCCCAGACCGAGAGTGAGTTGCGCACAGAGGACAGAGAAATGAGCACATCCTTCACCCGTGTCCTCGGGTACCAGATCAGGTCCCTGAGCTCCAGTGGGGCGCACACCTCCCTCTCCAGTGCCACCCACCTCCTGAGCCCCGGGTCCCCATGCCACT
The DNA here is from genome assembly GCF_040206685.1 of Ascaphus truei. Lineage (NCBI taxonomy): Eukaryota > Metazoa > Chordata > Amphibia > Anura > Ascaphidae > Ascaphus > Ascaphus truei. Next base: position 197,579,564 of record NC_134484.1, on the reverse strand, counting down.
GCGTGATTTGGCACAATTGTGCCGCTTTATAGTAGGATATGACGCTCGGAACTGCCAGGCCGCCAGCTTCCTTAGCTTTCTGCATAATTTTTACTTTAATCCGTGGTTTTTTATCTTTCCAAATAAATTGAGAAATAGCTTTTTGGAGCCCTGCAATGTCTGCTCTAACCACGGCAACTGGGAGAGTTTGGAACAGATATAGAATTCGGGGAAGGATGTTCATCTTGACACTATAGATCCTCCCCAACCAAGAAATACCATATGCCTTCCACTCCTGTAGCTCTTTTTTGAGAGTCCTCAACAGTTTGGGATAATTTGCCGAATATAAGGAGCTCGTCTTTTTGGTGATCTGCACTCCTAGGTATTTCATGGAGGAGGGGCGCCATCTAAACTCAAAGTTGAGTTCTATCAGCTTCTCCATTTCTCTTGGCATGTAAAGGCTTAGGGCCTCTGATTTAGATTGATTTATTTTGAAACCAGAGATCTGGGCAAAACGCTCTAGAAGCTCGAACAGATTGGGCAACGAGATGAGCGGCTTGGCAAGGGTTAGAATGATATCATCCGCGTACAGAGCCACTTTGTGCTCCTGCGAATGGATCTGTACCCCAGAGATATCAGCGTTGTTCCGAATTTGTGCTGCGAGTGGTTCGATGCATAAGGCGAATAGCAGGGGCGAAAGCGGACATCCCTGTCTCGTACCACTTTGAATTGGGAATAGTTCCGAGGGGAATCCCTGGTGAACCACCCTGGCTGAAGGTGCCGTGTATAATGCCTTAACAGCCTGTTGGAATATGCCTCCAAACCCAAATGCGCCAAGCGTGGACTCCAGGTATGGCCAATCAATCCTGTCAAAGGCCTTTTCCGCATCTAAGCTTAGGGCTATACCCCGAATCTCGTTGGCTCCCATAAAGTCTATTATATCCACTATTCTCCTAGTATTGTCGGCCGCTTGTCTACCTCTAATGAAGCCAACTTGATCCGGGTGGATGAGCCCTGGCAGGATTATATTTAATCTATTGGCCAGTAATTTAGAGTAGATTTTTACATCTGTGTTAATTAATGATATTGGCCGGTAACTTTGGCAGCTAGTGGGATCTTTGTCCTCTTTATGGATTACTGAAATCGACGCCTGGAGCATCTGTCCCGGGAAGGGCTCCCCTGCTAATACTCCATTAAACAGCTGGAGCATGTGCGGAGCCAGAACCCCGATAAATTTTTTATAGTACAGGTTGGAGAACCCATCCGGGCCTGGGGCTTTTGATGCTTTTAAGGTTTTTACTACCGCCTCTAATTCTTCCCTTGTGAAGTCTTTTTGAAGAGCCTCTCGCTCCCTCCTGTTCACTTGTGGCAAGTCTGCATCCGCTAGGAATTTCTGTAGATTACTACTTGTCCTAGCATTGTGTACAACCTTCTCTCCGTTATATAGCTGTGCGTAGAATTTCGCAAACTCCCCTACTATGACTTTAGGGTTTGAGGAACTCTGGCCTCCAGCTGTCTTAATTGATTGAATATTAAAATTTGGTTTCCGATTACGGAGTCTGGTGGCTAGCATAGTGTCCGGTTTATTAGCTTTCTCATAGAACTTCCTCTGTGTCCAACTCATGTCTTTCTCCGCTCGGGAAGTAAGGAGGAGGTTTAGCTGAATTCTAACATCCTTCAACTCCTTCAGAGCGTCATCTCTACCTGTCCGGTTATGTAGAATAGAGAGCTCATTTAACCTGTGATATAGCTGGGATAATTTGGCTTCCTTTTTCTTTTTCCTATTTGCAGCTATCCCGATTAGTACCCCCCGAATCGTGGCCTTATGAGCCTCCCATAACAGTGATTGGGACTCCACACTGCCACTATTTATCCGGAAATAATCTGATATTTCAGACTTCACTTTTTTTTGTATCTCCGGAATTTTAATTATTGATTCATTTAGCTTCCAGTTTGCTCCTGGTCTGGCACTACCAAATTGACTGCATCTCAGCTCTACTGATGCATGGTCCGACCAAGTGATATCATGTATGCTTGTATCGGAAATTTGTGGGACCATTCTGCTCGACACAAAGAAGTGGTCAATCCTACTGTAGCTGTCATGTGGGTGGGAGTAAAAAGAATAACTGCGGTCTCCCTGGTGCTGCTCTCTCCAGATGTCCACCAGGCTAATCTGTTTGAGGCCTCTCAGTAGTGGAATATTCCCCTCTCTCTTATTTGTTTTCTGGGCCGTGGTTCTATCTACACTCGCGTTCATGACTGTGTTAAAGTCGCCACCCAGAACTATTTGGCCCTCGGCCCATAGCTGAAGCTTCTGAAAAAATGCGTTGTAAAAGTCTGATTGACCTTCATTTGGCGCATATATACAGGCTAACGTCATTCTGACCTGCTTAAGGATCCCTATCAGAACTAGGTATCTCCCCTTCGGGTCCCTTTTAACCTTTTCAACCTGGAAGGGGGTGTTATTTTGAAACAGTATAGCTACACCTTTCTTTTTCTCCTCCCCTGATGCTAGGAAAAACTTTCGGAAGTTAGAATCGAGGAATTTCGGGTTATTGCGCGAGCTGAAGTGAGTCTCCTGGAGGAAGACCACGTCAGCCCGTCTCCTCTTGAACTCAGTAAAAGCGACTCTTCGCTTGTGGGGACTGTTGAGCCCTTTGGCATTTTGCGAGATAAAAATTACCTCCATTTTATACAGTAGTGTCTGTGTGGTCCTAATATGTAAGCCGGTGTGATCTTACCCCGGGCCCTGGGCATGTTCTGTGCGTGGAATTCGTAGTGCAGACTCCCAGATCGCCTATTCAACCAACCGCCTTTCGGAACCATATCCAAGATCTCTCGGCAGACTTGCGTGTTGTAGAGCTGACATCTGTAGGACTCGCCCTGCCTTCCGCCTTTTGGAGCTGGGGTGTGGAAGGGGTGAAACATGAGGGAAGGACACATAAACAAAACACATACATAAACAGAAAGAACCATTGTGGTCCCTTTGGACCTCTGGTTCATTGCCCGGTGGATATCTTCTGCCTCTGGACCCCCCTCCCTCCTGGTCCAGATCCATGGCCCACCGTCTCGGCCATGCCCATCCGGGTCTTTGCCAGGGAAACAGTTCAAGCCCACCTCCCTGGTAACGGCGCCCATGCCTGCAGGTAGAGTGGCCTTCCGCCCCCCTCCCGCCGACACTTCATGATAACCCAAACCTACTTACTATCTTGTAATCTATCCCCAACTTTGTCCCTAACTAGCCCTGATTGCCCTCCCTCCACCCCCCTAACGCCCCCTGTTAAACGAAAACTGAATACCCCGAACATTCTTTGCCCCCCCCTCTCGCCTTATTTAGCCCGCTAATCCCCTTAGCCTGGGTCCCCTCCCTTTTGTATGGGCTCTAATACACCGTTCCTGTGTTTATCCCCCTGCCGGCTGGCTATGTCGCGCCCTCCTCCCTTTATCTAGACTCTCCTTGTGCCCATATCTACCACACTGCTGTTCGTGGGCCACCTTCTCTGTCCCTCCCTGGCTGCTGTTACTCCCCATGCCTCTCCCCGGGTGACACCTGACACTATAGATGCCTCTCCCCGGCGGCGGAATTCGCGCACCCCCGCCAGGGAGGTCCTTTGCTGTTCCGGGTCCCCAAGACATCCGGGCATTCCCCCCTGCGTCTTCCGCTTCCGGTCCGTCTGACCGAACTCCCGCTCTCGCGAGATCCGGCTCAGTGATGTCGTCAGACTGGGCGAAGCGGACGCATTCAGAGGCAGCTCCTCGCGGGAAGAAGGTGTGTCCGGAGGCAGCTCCATGGGCGGGTCCCCCTCACGGAGCAGTCGATCCCGCCAAGATCTTGGCCGCCATTGGTGTCTCCGCGCCTCGACTCCTTCGTCTACTTCAGGTAAGCCTGTGGTGGCCATTTTGGCGGCAATAAATGTGGCAAGGAAGTCTTTGGGCGATTTTCGTCTTTCTGAGTTTTCTTGTGCTACACCCTTGGTATTGGTACTGAGGGGCTGTTCATGTCAGAGGGTTAAAACTGGGGAGAACGAGCAGCTCCTGTGGCAACTTCGAACTTTAAGAGCTGCAATCAACTTTGGAACTGTTGGGCAGTTATGGACTCTTGTCCCCTCCTGCTACCTTCTCTTGCCGTTTTTCTTTCGGGGAGGAGGATCCCGGACGCCGCGGTGGTATATCCACTGTGAGCTCCTCCTGCGTCCCCCGCGGGCCGGAGGCTGGGGTCCCTCTGACTCCCAGCTTCTTCAGGAAGCTCATCCCCTCCGACGGGTGTTTAAGCACATGCGGTCGGCCATTTTTTATCGCCACTAGGGCAAACGGGAATGCCCACCGGTAGCGAATCTCCCGATCCCTCAGCTCCTTAGTTATATGCCCCACCGCTCTCCTTCTGGCCAGTGTGATGGGGGATATATCCTGGTATACTGTCAATGTTATCCCTTCAAATGTAATGTGAGGGGTGGCCCGTGCGATCCTGCTCACCTCCTCCTTCACTGAGAAATAGTGGAGTCTCAGGATGACATCCCTAGGGGGGTTTGACGGCAATGGTCGCGATCTCAGCGCCCTGTGGCACCTATCCATCCGCAGGTCTGATTCTGCCTTGCCCGGGAGAATAGATGCCATCCACCTCGTCAGTAGCGCCTCTGGGTCTAGAATTTCCTCTGGGATGCCCCGAACCCTCAGGTTATTTCTCCTGTCTCTATTTTCGGCATCCTCTTGGCGGGACTCCATCTCAGAGATCCGATCCTCCAGGGCCTGTACCCGTGTGTGTGTTTCTTGATGCCTCTTGGAGCTTTCCTCCATTTGCTCCTCCAGTACATTTGTTCGCGTGCCGATTTGTAGCATGTCTTTCCGTAGCCCTTCCATTTCGCCCCTGAAAAATGCTTTCAAGTCAACGAGTAATCGGGAAATCTCTTTTTTTATTATACGGGACTGTCCTGCTGCTGCCGCGGCCCCCTCCGTATCATGTGCCGAGTCTGAATCCGACATTGCTGACATCTCTGCAGCTCCGGATTTGCCCTGGCCGGTGAAATAGGCCCGCACATCAGACTTTCGCCGTGCCTTTTGTCTGGTCGCTGCCATCCCTCCTCTAGTTAAAGAATGTTATCTGGGGTATTTAAGGTGATGCTGGAGATAGTTTTTAAATATCTCGGTTTGGTTTTTTATTGATTATTTGCTAATCTCTGCCGGCGGTTGGAGGAGCTGTGCGGTTACACTTCCATCTCCAACCTGCCGCGCATGCGCCTCCCTTCCAAAATTCTTTTAAGGTTGGACCACCTTCCACATCGGTTGCTCTGATGGCCTGGGCAAATGTTCGCCTAAGATAGTAGGCCTTGGAGGAAGCGATAACCCCCTGGTCCATCGGCTGTATCAATGAGGTGGTGTTGGGGGGCATGAACACCACCATGACGTTTGGATGATGGTCATCCAGGTACACGGGATGGCCAGGAGCATTGTCCAGGAGCAGCAATGCTTTGAAATCGAGGTTCTGGTTCATGCAATATAATTGCACAGCTGGAATAAATTGATGCTGGAACCAGTCCTCAAAAAGGCTCCCTGTTACCCATGCCTTACGGTTGGACTTCCAAATCACTGGAAGTGTGCTCTTTGCATAACCCTTGAATGCCCTAGGGTTTTCTGCATGATAAAAAAAGCAAAGGTTTTAGCTTGAAATCACCTGCAGCATTTGATCCAAGCAGAAGAGTCAGCCTGTCCTTTGCAACTTTAAACCCGGGCATAGATTTTTCCTCTTTGCAATGTAGCTTCTACTGGGCATTTTCTTCCAGTAGAGCCCAGTCTCATCAACATTGAACACTTGACGTGCGCAATAGCCACCGTCCTCTATAATTTTGGCCAATGTAACAGGGAAGGTTTTAGCTGACTCCTCATCCGCACTAGCAGCTTCCCCGGTCACTTTAATGTTATGCAAGTTTGCCCTCTCTTTAACCCTCATAAACCAGCCCTTACTTGCAGTGAACGTTTCCTCAGTGGTCCCTTCTCCATGCTGTTGCTTAATGTCCTCATACAGACTCAACGCCTTGGCCTGAATTAAGGCTAAACTAATGGGCACATGACGCTGGGATTGATCTTCCAGCCATACGAGGAGGAGTTTTTCTAACTCAGCAATATGCCCAGCACGTTGCCTTATTGTTGTACCTTGCATAGGTGCTGAGCCCTTGATCAGTTCCAAGATTCTTGCCTTGTCTTTGATTATTGTCACAATAGTTGTGCGAGGTATATCCAAGGCACGTTCAATTTCTGTGTTCGTCTCTCCTTTCTCAGAGCGCTTTATTATGTTTTGCTTGGTCTCCAAAGTTATAGATTTTCTATTCCTTTTTGGAGTAACAGTACTTTGCTTTTTGCTTTGATCAGCCATGGTTTAGGGCCTAAAATACACCACCAAACCTTCACACGGACTGTTCAGAATGATTTCCCTAGCCTGCAGCCCTCTGGTTGTTCATTTGTAGCAATTTTTTAAAGCGTCGTAAGAGTGTCGGATAAGCCGTTCGGGCGTCGTAAAACGGGCCATAGGGATGCATTGACTAGCGTCGAATAAGCCGTTCGTCGTAAAACGAAACGTCGTAAAACGAGGTCCGCCTGTATAAGCGTTAGATATTAAGGGTTAGCACTTGCACTAGTATTTTGATTTTGTGGTTTGGATTTGCGAAAAACGCGATTAGTTTGTTGTTGGATTTGGACTTCTACAAAATTATGGAAGCAAAACACGCGGGAAGGTGCTAAAATATCATATAGCATTAAACATGTTTCAAGTGCAAAATCATAAAAACAACTAGAAACTGTCATAGCTGAAAAAAAACTTAAATTAATGAAAAAATATATGGTGCGAAAAAGCCCATGAATGAAAACTGAAGATATGAGCAATAGAGATCCCTCCATTCGATGTTCATCGGTCCTAATCTTGAATTCTCCCAGCTGTATGCGGCTTCTTCTTTTATTGCGAGGTGAATCTCGCACGAGAACGGGGTAAGAATTAGGAGATTGTACCTACACACAAATAATGACCTCTCACGCAGGGGAAATCCTGCCATTACAGAAACAGTGGGGCACTTCAAAACATGGAGACCGAAGATATTAAGGAAGACTCAGGATACAAATGAGAAGACGAAATATATACGAACGAAGATATGAGCAATGGAAAACCATCCCTCAATGCCCTTGAGATTTTGACTAAGCACTCAAATATTGCACTTAACCAGGAGAAACACTACAGTACCCATCACTGAAAGAGCCACGTTCGTTCGTCCCCCCTGTTATCCCCCCCCCCCCCCCCCTTGAAAGATGGCCCGCATAGTGAGAAATATATAATTCTTTAATCTCTTATCCCTGCTGGGAAAAGTAAGTCATATTGACATCAAGTCACCCCAAAAAGTCGTACATGTAGTTAGTTCTTTATCGAAATTCTGTAGCTTCGCTTGAAAGATGATGAAAACTGTGAAACATTGATTTTTAATAGCTAGGAGCCCTGTTTGGGAAAGTAAATCAGTGACACAAAGTCACTTTAAAAAAAATGAGTACATGCAGTACTTTAAATCATAATACTGTACAAGGTGACATGATGTTTACAAATAAACAAGCAAACAAATTAAAGACAACAATTAGAAAAACAAAATAATTCAACGAAAAAGAAAATGAAGCACAATAAAATCCCGTACGGTGAGTTATAAAGTGTTTATAATATACAGTATAAGTGCTAGTTACAGAAAAATGGGTGAATAAAAATCTCTAAATGGGTCAAATGAAGTGACTATTTAAATGAAGAGAAGGAAAATAAATAGTGATAAATATACTTTTACTGTTAGGAAAGGCGCAGCTTTTTCAAAGAGATGTTTCTCAACATGCACATGAAAAAAACAGAAGAAATGTACATAGTGCAAAAACATTTTCTAAATGTATATGGAGAAGATCCAAATACATATAAATTTCCCACTCACATGGTGTATGTAAAAAAAAAGTGGACTCCAGCCTATACCTCACCTCAGTAATGGTTTTGCACTACAGTACTGTATGTACATTTCTCTTGGGTTTTTTTTCATGTGAATCTTGAGAAAGTTTGCACTTTGGACCTGTTGCTGCAAAAATAATTCAAAAAAAGATTTGTGAGGAACACAAAGTTTTACTCTAGGAAGGCTTACTCCTTTTACATATCATGGTCATCTTCCTGATCGTCCACATCATGGTCATTGTCATCTCCTAAAATTATATGCTCTTCCCCGCTGGAATTTAAATCCTTTTGAAGTGGTTGTTTTTCTGTGCAGCATTAATCAAAAAGGCTGTGACTCATTTAAAGCTGCAATTCAGTCAATATCCTGCATGTGTGGTTTTTTTAATAAATCAGTTCTGTAGTAAGAAATAATACTTTTAGCATTTTCTGTTTTTAAAAAAACAACTTTGAAAGACCAATTTTCTTGTATTCTATTTTAACAGCCATTTGCTAAGGCACTGCCCCTTCATGTCCTGTCACAAACTCTGGCACACCCCTTTGTCAGCACTGCCCTCCCTCTCTCTAAACGTGCACTAGCATCTGGTCACATGATCTTCCTCATAGTACATTCAAGGAAGCTGGAGAAAAGGGATCAGCCATGCATAGCAGCTCGGATAGGCGATTTCAAACTTATTACAGTGTTTATTCCATTCATTGCACGTGTATATAATGTAAAATTGTAATAATTCCATTTATAGCAAACGTGTATATGTGAATATTATTTAGATGTATATGTATGTTACTGAAATGTGGAGTGAGTGTGTAGGTAAATACACACAATACACTTCCACTGTGTGTGTGTATATATATATATATATATATATATATATATATATATATATATATATATATATATATATATATATATATATATATATGTGAAGTTATGTGAGTAAAAAAGTGACAAAAACCCTCCATAGCAAGGCAAATAGCAAATGGAAATATTACTGTATGCTCATTTGTATGTATATATATATTTATATACACACACACTTCAAATACGGATAGTGATTCACGTAAATGATATATATATATTCACTTTCTGGGAGTATAAGAGCGACTGTCCTGTTGTTCCTTTTTTTGTATTCATCATTGAATGGTATGCACCCTCTCTTTACGTTTATTTTATACTAGCTGAGAGACCCGGCGTTGCCCGGGATGTAATGTTCCCGTTCCTCTCTCTCTCCTCACCCCTCCCCCTCTCTCTGTTTGTCCCCCATTCACATCAATCCAGTTCCCCCCCCTCCCTCCTTTACAGCTTCATGCAGTGTGTGTGCGTCAGTCATTGTGTGTGCGTCAGTCAGTCAGTGTGTGTGTGCGCGCGTCAGTGAGTCTGACGCAGAAACACAAACACACACACACAGACTGACTGACGCACACACACACAGTCAGTGTGTGCGTGTGTGCCTCAGTCAGTCAGTGTGTGCGTGCGGCAGTCAGTCAGTCATTCAGTCAGTGTGTGTGTGTGTGTGTGTCAGTCAGTGTGTGTGTGTGTGTCAGTCAGTGTGTGTGTGTGTGTCAGTGTGTGTGTCAGTGTATGTATGTGTGTGTGTGTGTGTCAGTGTGTGTGTGTCAGTGTGTGTGTGTGTGTGTGTGTACCATTCATTGTGTGTGCGCGCGCGCGTCAGTCTGTGTGTGCGCGCGCGCGTCAGTCTGTGTGTGTGCGTGGGTGTGGGGGTGTGCGCGCGTGCGTCAGTCAGTGTGTGTGTGTGTGTGTCAGTCAGTGTGTCAGTGTGTGTGTGTGTCAGTGTGTGTGTGTCAGTGTGTGTGTGTCAGTGTGTGTGTCAGTGTGTGTGTCAGTGTGTGTGTGTCTCAGTGTGTGTCAGTGTGTGTGTGTTTCTGTCAGTGTGTGTGTGTGTTTCTGTCAGTG